>NW_027210950.1:175000-237500 GCF_029030835.1 Brachyistius frenatus
TTTCTAGTTCTTGTAGCTCAGACTGAACAAACATGTCGATGACGTGTGGAGCCGAACTTCCATCCACATGTTAAAAACGTAAACTAATTTTTAAACGTTACGTCTCCGTCAGGACTCAGCATTTTTTATTTTTATTTTGCTCGAACAAACAATCTGACGGCGGAAAGCCAGAAGAATGAGAATAAATCCATGGTGTGGATGAAGAGATGAAGGAAGTCTGAGGGGATTCTAAATAAAAACACATCTGACCTCGATATGGAAAAAAAATAAAGAGACCAGAAAAAAAAAGGAGCTTTAAACAGGATTTCAGACAGAAAACGCATCAAATATCCGTCTTTGATTTATTTTCAGTGTTTCTCTGTCGTCTTTCCCTCCGTCCGACTATTTATCCTCTCACATCTCAGCCTCAGTTTGCAGTCTCGCTTTCTTTCTTTCATTCACCCCCCTCCTCTCTCTCTCCCGTGTTGTTTGCAGGAGAATGAATCGTCCACAGTTTCAGTCACGATGAATATGAAGCGAACCTGATTCCCCCACTGTGTGTGTGTGTGTGTGTGTGTGTGTGTGTGTGTGTGTGTGTGTGTGTGTGTGTGTGTGTGTGTGTGTGTGTGTGTGTGTGTGTGTGTGTGTGTGTGTGTGTGTGTGTGTGTGTGTGTTGTAAGGTTTTGACTTGATCTTTGCAAATCCACTAAATGCATGCGTCCACACACCCACAACATGTCTCCAGCATCTGCTTCTCTTGTGTGTGTGTGTGTGTGTGTGTGTGTGTGTGTGTGTGTGTGTGTGTGTGTGTGTGTGTGTGTGTGTGTGTGTGTGTGTGTGTGTGTGTGTGGGAGGGTTGGAGGGTGAGTGACTACACCCATCTGTCACCCCCACCTTCCTCCCTCCTCCCCCTCCTCTTACCGCCTCCACATGAGACAATGAGAACACGAGCTCAAACAAATATGCAGTGAAGACTTATAAATCTGATTCTGGTAGAACACAAAGTTGTTGCCATGACAGCAGATGATGCTTCAAATCTGGTCCAGATGCTTCATGCACATCTTCAACTCCTTCAGATTGGTAGATCTGAGGTAACACTGACCTCTGACCTTTTGATCACCAAAACATCGTCACTTCATCCTTGAGCCCGAGTGAACATTGGTCCAAAATTTGAAGATAAGTCCTTCAAAAGGTTGAGATATCCTATACACAAGAATCAGACAGATGTTAGTTGCTAGGGACTTTAACTTTTGACCCCTGACCTCAAATCTCTGATCAGGTCATCTGTCAGTCCGAGTGAACATTTGTGCCAAATTTGAAAAAAATCCCTCAAGACGTACCTGAAATATCACACTTACAATTCGTGGATGGAGCTGAGGTCACAGTGATTTTGACCTCTGACCTTTGATCACCAAAATGTCTTCACTTCATTCTTGCTTCCGAGTGAACGTTTGTGCCAAATTTTGCATAAAGTCCCTGAAGATGTTCTTGAGATATCCCGTTCACTTGAATGGGACAGACGGGAGGTGTCAGTGCCTTCGACCTTTGACCTCTGATCTCCAAAATCTAACCCCTTCATCCTTCAGTCCGAGTGAACGTTTGTGCCAAGTTTCAAGAAGTTCCCTGACGGTCTCATTGAGATATGGTGATGGACAACTGGAGAACATGCTGTGGCTCCGCCTCCAACTTTACTCCGAGTGTCTCTGTGCTGCATATAATCAATACAAAATGAAAACAACGGATCAATAGGGCCGGAGAGGTCGGCCGGCTGTCCCTCTCTAACCCGACAGGAGAGGTTTACAAACAGCATCATCACTGAAACGGAGCAGCAGAATCGAATCCAGGAAACGGAGCCCTTTCAAAATAAAATACACTTCTCGTTGTTCATTGTAGTGGAGGAATACGTGTTATCTCCCAGGAGCTCAGCAGCTGGGAAAAATCTGGGAGTGTCGCTGGAGGGTTGTTTGGATGGAGGAGGAGGAGGAGTGGTTTCCGTGGTGATTGAACTGGGTTGTTGGGGGTTCTGGCTTCCTCTTCCTCTTCCTCTTCCTCTTCCTCTTCCTCTTCCTCTCTTCCCGTCAGCAGGGTGTTTTACAGTCTGAATTGATCTGCATACTGCCTACCTGTTCATATTTCAGGATGTCACAGTGATGGAAACACACACACACACACACACACACACACACACACACACACACACACACACACACACACACACACACACACACACACACACACACACACACACACACACACACACACACACACAAAAGTGGGAAGTGATGAAGCCATCCATCCAGGGAGGAGATGAAAACAACCTGTTTGGGTTGTTAACTGGAGTCGAGCTGGTTTTCAGTTAAATTAGCTCTTCGTTAGCATTGCTATCTGCTGTTAGCATTAGCTGTTTGTTAGCTGTGTTAGCTTGTTGTCAGAGTGTCCGTGTGGCGTTTGACTGAAGCGTGATCGATCGAATCCTCGACTGATTTTAAAGAATTGTTACTTAGAACCAAAATGACGTAAAAAACTGCATCAAAAATTGAAGAACGTTGACGTTTCTTTTTCATGAGATACGAGCTCATCTCAGTATTTTTGGAAAAGCTTCTAGTAGTCAGCTTCACATCGTGGATCGCAGCTCACGTCGTCTTCTTCACGTCTTCTTCTTCACGTCTTCTTCACGTCTTCTTCACGCCGTCTTCTTCACGTCTTCTTCACGTCTTCTTCTTCACGTCTTCTTCACGCCGTCTTCTTCACGTCTTCTTCTTCACATCTTCTTCACGCCGTCTTCTTCACGTCTTCTTCTTCACGTCTTCTTCACGTCTTCTTCTTCACATCTTCTTCTTCACGTCTTCTTCTTCACGTCTTCTTCACGCCGTCTTCTTCACGTCTTCTTCTTCACGTCTTCTTCTTCACGTCTTCTTCACGTCTTCTTCACGTCTTCACGTCTTCTTCACGTCTTCTTCACGTCTTCTTCACGTCTTCTTCTTCACGTCTTCTTCACGTCTTCTTCTTCACGCCTTCTTCTTCACGTCTTCTTCACGTCTTCTTCTTCACGTCTTCTTCACGTCTTCTTCACGTCTTCTTCTTCACGTCTTCTTCTTCACGCCGTCTTCTTCACGTCTTCTTCTTCACGTCTTCTTCTTCACGTCTTCTTCTTCACGTCTTCTTCACGTCTTCATCTTCACGTTTTCTTCTTCACGTATTCTTCTTCACGTCTTCTTCTTCACGTCTTCTTCTTCACGTCTTCTTCACGTCTTCTTCACGTCTTCTTCTTCACGTCTTCTTCTTCACGCCGTCTTCTTCACGTCTTCTTCTTCACGTCTTCTTCACGTCTTCTTCTTCACGTCTTCTTCTTCACATCTTCTTCTTCACGTATTCTTCACGTCTTCTTCACGTCTTCTTCTTCACGCCGTCTTCTTCACGTCTTCTTCTTCACGTCTTCTTCACGTCTTCTTCACGTCTTCTTCACGCCGTCTTCTTCACGTCTTCTTCTTCACGTCTTCTTCACGTCTTCTTCTTCACGTCTTCTTCACGCCGTTTTCTTCACGTCTTCTTCTTCACGTCTTCTTCACGTCTTCTTCTTCACGTCTTCTTCTTCACGTCTTCTTCTTCACGTCTTCTTCACGCCGTCTTCTTCACGTCTTCTTCACGTCTTCACGTCTTCTTCACGTCTTCTTCACGTCTTCTTCTTCACGTCTTCTTCACGTCTTCACGTCTTCTTCACGTCTTCTTCACGCCGTCTTCTTCACGTCTTCTTCACGTCTTCTTCACGTCTTCTTCACGCCTTCTTCTTCACGTCTTCTTCTTCACGTCTTCTTCACGCCGTCTTCTTCATGTCTTCTTCTTCACGTCTTCTTCTTCACGTCTTCTTCACGTCTTCTTCTTCACGTCTTCTTCACGTCTTCTTCTTCACGTCTTCTTCACGTCTTCTTCATGTCTTCTTCTTCAAGTCTTCTTCTTCACGTCTTCTTCACGTCTTCTTCTTCACGTCTTCTTCATGTCTTCTTCTTCACGTCTTCTTCTTCACGTCTTCTTCACGTCTTCTTCTTCACGTCTTCTTCACGTCTTCTTCTTCACGCCGTCTTCTTCACGTCTTCTTCTTCACGTCTTCTTCACGTCTTCTTCACGTCTTCTTCACGCCGTCTTCTTCACGTCTTCTTCTTCACGTCTTCTTCACGTCTTCTTCTTCACGTCTTCTTCACGCCGTTTTCTTCACGTCTTCTTCTTCACGTCTTCTTCACGTCTTCTTCTTCACGTCTTCTTCTTCACGTCTTCTTCTTCACGTCTTCTTCACGCCGTCTTCTTCACGTCTTCTTCACGTCTTCACGTCTTCTTCACGTCTTCTTCACGTCTTCTTCTTCACGTCTTCTTCACGTCTTCACGTCTTCTTCACGTCTTCTTCACGCCGTCTTCTTCACGTCTTCTTCACGTCTTCTTCACGTCTTCTTCACGCCTTCTTCTTCACGTCTTCTTCTTCACGTCTTCTTCACGCCGTCTTCTTCATGTCTTCTTCTTCACGTCTTCTTCTTCACGTCTTCTTCACGTCTTCTTCTTCACGTCTTCTTCACGTCTTCTTCTTCACGTCTTCTTCACGTCTTCTTCATGTCTTCTTCTTCACGTCTTCTTCTTCACGTCTTCTTCACGTCTTCTTCTTCACGTCTTCTTCATGCAAAGAGATAAAAGCCGAGACTTTAGGGGCTCGTCGGAGACAGATTTAACGTGACAGAGTGTCACTTCCTGTTTGTGTTGTTGTTTCCGTGTCGGACCGTTGAAGGACGAAGGTCTGCACAGTAGAAACAACGCTCGTCGTCCGAAGGTTCCACTTGTCCCCCGTCGGGTCTGAACGATCTCCTCCGGAGACGATTCACAGGTGAGCGGCGAGGAGCACTCTGTTGTCACGGAAACGAGAAGGTACTTTTAAAAAGCGCTCCGGGTCGCTCTTCTCTCTCTTCCTCCCCGAGAGGTGAGTTGTTGGTGTCTGAAGTCGAGCCGTCCTCCAACAGGGACGCGCTGACTCCTCCGCTCTTATTTTGGAATGCAGCTTTCCAGACAGTCTGTGACTGTAATATAGAAACAAATGCTGCAGCTGCCTTCAAAATAAGAGCTTTACATCACATTCATTCAACACTGAAACAAAGTGTGGAGAAAACTCATTGAACATGTTCCTCATTCCATCATAGGACCTAATTTCCCACAAACCCCGTCACTTCCTGTTGTTGCGGCGATCCAGCAGCAGTTTGTTTTGACGTCTCTGAATCATTTTATTTGCCGGTGTTGGCCACACAGGATCGGTCCCTCCAGGAAATTGCGAGCAAAATAATTAACATAAATTCATCCGCAATATTTACAGCAACTTGTAATTTGGGAAAATTCCTGCGATTGTTTTTTTTCCGTAAAAACCATCGTGAACAGAAACTCTGCTGAAAGGAGTGCCACAGAAAAGTCGCCTTTCAAAATATAACTGACTTTATTATCAAAAATTAGTTTTCATTTCCAATCTTTGACCAGTTTCTGCAATTTTACTGCAAAACAGTCACTAAAAACCACAAACTGCATCGCAACTCATCTTTACTCCATCAGTACCTGACGCCGACCTCGTCTCCTCTGATCCTCCAATCACAGGTCCGGGTGAACACACACTTCACCAACAGGAAGTGCTGCAGACTCGACGATCAGCAACACGAAAAGTTTTTCCTGCGACGCGACGACCAGCCGAGTTCAGTCAAACAGAATCAGGAGGACGCGGCGACGTGACGGACCGAGTCGCCCCGGAGACAAGAAAAACCTCCATTAATCAACTGTCAGAGACACGGAGCTGGACACTGGAGGTCATCACAACACACACACACACACACACACACACACACACACACACACACACACACACACACACACACACACACACACACACACACACACACACACACACACACACACACACACACACACACACACACACACACACACACACACACACACACACACACACACACACACACACACACACACACACACACACACACACACACACACACACACACACACACACACACACACACACACACACACACACACACACACACACACAGACACACACACACACACACACACACACACACACACACACACACACACACACACACACACACACACACACACACACACACACACACACAGACAGACACACACACACACACACACACACACACACACACACACACACACACACACACACACACACACACACACACACACACACACACACACACACACACACACACACACACACACACACTGCTCATGGAGTGTGCTAATGAGTTTATTACATTCAGCCCTCAGACAATAAATGAAGCAATCAATCATGGAGAGAACATCTGTGGAGCTCCGCCTTAATCACACACCGGCCTCATCAGCACTTTAACACGGCGAGGAGGAGGGGGGGGGGGGGGGCAGTGGACTTCATCAGATTTATAGAGGGGGAGGAGGAGGAAGAGGGAGGTAACATGTGTATATCAGCAATAAAAGAAGCAATAAAAGACGACGATCAGGAGGAGGAGGAGGAGGTGCAATGAAGACATCATGTGAGAGTTACGGTGGAGAACGAGGACGAGAGAGTGAACGGATCTGAGGATACTATGCCCCGCCCACCTGACTGCAGCACAGGCCTGTCAATCAAACCAGACTCGCCCCCAAACATAGTCGAGTTTGGACGTAGCTTCCGGGTCTGAAAAGTGAAGCAGATGTAGAAGAGTCTTAAAGTGTAGTACCACTGAGGACCAGTAGGGGCCGGAGTCAGGTTTCCTGTATGGGTGGGCGGGGCATAGTGTGGTCAGGTTCTCGGTTAGATCCGCCCCTCACTCCTCCTCAGCTCCATATATGGTCACAACTGGAAGTGATTTCCTTGTTTGTTTGGAGTTGCTGGTGTTTACTGTCCGTCTGTTTTTGTCTTCTTGAGGCTTCCGTACGTTCGGCGAGGTGCGACTTCCTCACGTGTTCCTCCGGGCTCCGAGACATACGTGATATTTCCCCCGTTCACACTCTTAATCCGGTTGGACGCCGCTCACGCAACACGCAGTCCACATCCTCGTCACGCGTTATTGGGTTACGGCGGCTAACAGCGTTAGCGACGGTGTGCGAGGCCTTCGTCCCTCCGGCTGCAGGAGACCGAGTGACGGAGCGTCTGCCGTTATACGCACATCACTGATAAACAAGTTCGGGATTCGTGTCCTCGGAGTTTAGTGTTCGCGAGCACGTTAATGAGAAGTTAAAGGAGTCGGGGAGCGTCCACAAACACACGAGGAGGAGCTGACGGCAAGGGACGGTCAAAAATAAGAAGTCAGAGCAGACAGGAAACTAATCCTCCTCCTCAGATTACAGTCGTGATTAATAACAGGTGCTTTAGGTTCCCTTACTTTATTTATTATTTTGGTCAATATCATAAAAAATCAATACTAATTATGAAAGATGCAAAACAACACGAAAACACAAACAGATCAACTAAACTAAAGGAGGAGCTTTTCTAGCTGTCGATCTGTCGAGGAGGAGCCGAGCGGAGGAGGAGGAGCCGAGCGGAGGAGGTGGAGCCGAGCGGAGGAGGAGGAGGGAGCCGGAGGAGGAGGAGGAGGAGGAGCCGGAGGAAGTGGAGCCGAGCGGAGGAGGAGGAGGAGGAGGAGGTGGAGCCGAGCAGAGGAGAAGGAGGAGGAGGTGGAGGAGGAGGAGGAGGAGGAGGAGAAGGAGGAGGAGGTGGAGCCGAGCGGAGGAGGAGGAGGAGGAGGAGGTGGAGCCGAGGTGGAGCCGAGTGGAGGAGGAGGAGGAGCGGAGGAAGTGGAGGAGCGGAGGAGGAGAGCCGGCGGAGGAGGTGGAGCCGAGGAGGAGGAGGAGGAGGAGGAGGAGGTGGAGCCGAGCGGAGGAGGAGGAGCCGAGCGGAGGAGGAGGAGGAGAAGGAGCCGAGCGGAGGAGGAGGAGGAGGAGGTGGAGCCGAGTGGAGGAGGAGGAGCCGAGCGGAGGAAGTGGAGCCGAGCGGAGGAGGAGAAGCCGAGCGGAGGAGGTGGAGCCGAGCAGAGGAGGAGGAGGAGGAGGTGGAGCCGAGCGGAGGAGGAGGAGGAGGAGAAGGAGCCGAGCGGAGGAGGTGGAGCCGAGCGGAGGAGGAGGAGCCGAGCGGAGGAGGTGGAGGTGGAGCCGAGTGGAGGAGGAGGTGGAGCCGAGTGGAGGAGGAGGAGCCGAGCGGAGGAAGTGGAGCCGAGCGGAGGAGGAGAAGCCGAGCGGAGGAGGTGGAGCCGAGCAGGAGGAGGAGGAGGAGGAGGAGGAGGTGGAGCCGAGCGGAGGAGGAGGAGCCGAGCGGAGGAGGAGGTGGAGCCGAGTGGAGGAGGAGGAGCCGAGCGGAGGAGGAGGAGGTGGAGCCGAGCGGAGGAGGAGGAGCCGAGCGGAGGAGGAGGAGGTGGAGCCGAGCGGAGGAGGAGGAGCCGAGCGGAGGAAGTGGAGCCGAGCGGAGGAGGAGGAGCCGAGCGGAGGAGGAGGAGCCGAGCGGAGGAGGAGGAGCCGAGCGGAGGAGGAGGAGGAGGAGGAGCCGAGCGGAGGAGGAGGAGCCGAGCAGAGGAGGTGAAGCCGGAGCGACTCGCTGCTGAAAGGAGGAGCAGCTTCCTCGTCTTCCTGCCAGCTGGTCGTCCGGCGGTTTGTTGGACGTCGTTCGCGTCTGTTCGCCGGCCAGATTATTTCTGGTCTCTGCTATCAATAGACCGTCACATGACGACATGCATGGAGGTGAACCAGGAGGTGAACCAGGAGGCTCAGCGGTCCAGCCCATGTGTTCGATGCAGAGGGGGGGGGTATATTTAGTACTGACCCAGTTCTGCTGGGTTCTGGCAGCGGTGAGTTCCTGCTGCAGGAAGCCGATCAGCTTCCACTGAATCTCTGTTGTTTTTCTCCTGAATGAATCTGAATCCTCTGATTGGTCGCCGTCGGACGGATGATGGACGGCTTTGAAACGGGATCCAGATCAAAACAGGGACGTCAGTTCGTCCTCCTCACGTTCTTCCTCCTCGTCAAGACGTGTCTCAGATCTACTCTGAGTCGGTTTCAGTAATCTGCAGCTTTAAAGGAAGACGTTGACAGTCCTGTTAAACACGTCTTCACTTCCTGTCCGTCTGCAGCTCTTCAGGTAGAAACCAGCGACGTCCAGGAACCTCCGACTGATCCAACGTCCCAACCACGTTTAACTTCATCTCTGAGCTTTAGAGGAGCTGGTGGATGATCACAGAGCGAGGCTAACTGTTTCCCCCTGTTTACAGTGTTTGTGCTAAGCTAAGCTAACCAGCTGCTGGCTGTAGAATCTTTTTTTTTTATGTGATAAATAATCAAAAACAAACACAGAGACACAACGACCATCGATGAACGCTCATATTATCTTTAATTTGTGGAGAAAACCAAACTTTTCCGAGCAGTTTGTTCCTGATGGTCTGAAACGCTGCAGAGCTTCTGTCAGAACCTCAGCTGACCCACTAATCTGCTTCCTCCAGATGAAATGTGGCCCGGCGGCTCCAAGTGAGAACTTGTGACCCATTTAAACATCAGCAAACTCCGTTTTAGCGTCCCGCGTTGCGACAAACCGCCGGACACACTTACCGCCGGCCGGCCTTCTTCCACCCGACAGCCGACACCACTCACGACCTCGATTAGCGTCCCGCCGAGTCTCACGTAATTCTGTTCTGGAGTCAGCGGGTCGAGAGCCGCCCCATTTACACCCAGAGCTGAAATCCCACCGAAGTCACTGGATGTTAATTTAGGTTCAGCAGAGCTGCCGGCCCGCTTCGACTTTTCAGAAATGAAACGTCTGATTTCAGGAAGTCCTGCAGCCGGACTCGGTTCTGTTTCTACTGCTCACATGACGGCCCGTTCCCGGGGAATATTCTTCACTCTGAACTCAATAAGCAGAATATTTCTTATATAAATCGCGGACTGTTTATAAAAGTGTTCGTAGCTTCCAAGTCTGAAAAATGAGTCCGATCTAATGAATGAGGGATTATTTCCAGATGGACCTCCAGAAAACTAAGAAGAAGGAGTGACTTTAGCTAACAACACCGAGATAACTGATGGACACATTTTATTCACTTTGGATTTGATGAGAGAAGTTGAATGGGAGTCTATGGAGCCGGAGGCTTTTTGGAGCCGACCTCTAGTGGCACTCGCTGGTATTGCAGCTGAAGACACTTCTGGATCAGAACCATTTTACAGACCTGAAGCTACGAACTCTTTTATATTCAGTCTGTGGTCTGAACCAACCGTCATGAAGCCTCTGGTTTAGATATTCATCGCCATCACGATGCGTCGTTTCGAAGCCTTTTCATCCCGTTTCAAACACACAGGTTACATCAGCTGAGTCCGTGAGGGTTCGGTTCTCCGGACTCAGGGTTTCAGATCCGGTCCAGGTCTCTTCTCGGCGTCTTGGTTTAGTTTCTGGTGTTTCCTGTTGAACTCAGAGCTGTTTGTGAGGACGTCGTGACTGCAGCCTCGTCACATGTGTGAGTGGGAAAATATGAGTGACACCTCTCTGGGGTTCTGGCAGATTTCCACACACACTCTGTAACAGTGATATCCAGCAGCAGTCTGCACAGCTGCTACATTTCAGCTCTCTGCTGCACCACTTAATTAAACATTCGTCTCGTCTTATTTCAATTCAAATCCACTTTTCTGCTCATCCTGACTTCTTTCAGTGTTTTTTTTAATGTTTCAATTTATTTTTGGAAACCACAAGTTTCAAAGACGTCTTTGACATCTGAGGGCATTCTTCTGTTTAGACATAAAATGTCTTTCTGGACATTTTGTGTCTCCTTCTGGTTCTTATATGTCTGTTTGTAGACAGTTTGAGTCTATTTCTGGTCCTTTATTTCTCTTTTTGGACATTTTGAGTCTATTTCTGGTTCCTTTGTGTCTTTTTCTGGACGTTTTGTGTCTCTGACTTTGTAACAAGACATCTGAACAGTTAATTCAAACAAACCTCTTGACAGAGGCCCCTGATGCTTCCTGGTGCTTCGGGCCGTCTAATAACCCTCCATGTGCAGATTGAATATTCTCCCACAGCTGGTCCTTTACGTGAAACTATGTAAATTCACGTTAGGACCCCCCGCCAGTCCCCGAGCCCCAGTTTGAACCCCTCTAAACCAGATCACATGATATGACATTCGAATCTAATCTCGCTCAAATCATAAAAAAGACAAGAACAAATGAGGCGAAGTCGTCGGAGCTCCTGTTCTCGCTGTTGTTTTGTGGCAGGAGATTGACTGGATGAAAAAACAGGGTCAGACTATTAGAAGACTCCAAATCCCGCGGGACGTCCTCCATCTCCCGGCTTCCCTCCGTCCATTTTTAATGAGCAGCTCGCCTCAAATCCCGCCTGCTCCTGTTTCTTCGTACAGGCGATAAATGCAGCTCAGGATTTTTAAATTAATTTTTTTTAATTTCCAGGAATATTTTTTGGTTGTAAATGTCACAATATTTCAAAACAAAAACTTTAAAATGTTTTATTTTTAACACAACATTCATAGAAAAAAGCGATATTTTTTTAATATATTTGAATAAAAATGAGATAAATGTAATATTTTGAGAAATTTAGCTTGCTACCGAAAAATTACTATCTGATATTTTGGTGTTTTTGGTGTATTTTAAATTTCTGTGGCTCCATAAAAGTATTGTCAGGTTAGATTTTTTTCTTTTGGACCCCTCTAATGAGAAACAATATGCATTGATTTCTTCTAGGGGAGATAAAAAATACTAGATTTGAACAGTGAATGTCCTGCTGAATGAAATAAGAGTTGCATCCTGCGTGTTTGACGGGGAGGAGCTTCCCGGGCCGCAGGCAGACGCCATTTTCTACCTCACTTCACTTCCCATCACATCCATATTAATGCAGAAACACACCGTGCGTTGGTTTCCCTCGGGAACCTGCAGCACACAAACTGCTGCCCGGATGGAAATCTGCCTGAGCTTCATTAAACCTTAATGAATTTAAACAGCTATAGAACGACTCCAACACTTTGCTATAGAATAACTAGGAGGCCTTGAAGGTGTTTCTCATGCAGGGACGTCCAGCTGATGCAGCAAAAAAAAAAAAAGGCTCTAACAGGTCCACCAATATTAAACAAATACAGGTTGTATTACAAGTAAATCCCTTTAAAATATAAGAAATCTATAAAAGACATAAATTGCTTTGTATTATCGTCTGTGGATCCCCGTAATATCCGGAAATATCCTCAAATTATCATTTAGGGATGTTATTAATAAAATATGATAAAGTGTGAATAAAATCTGTCTGCCTTTAGAAATATTTCCATTTGTAATCATCTTATTAACGTTTATTTTTTATACCCAAAGAGTATCCTTAATGTTAACATTATGATTTGAAGTTTAATGTTTCCTCCTGCAGAATAAAAACAGGTGGATTCTGGGAAATTTACAGTCATTTTAAAAATTGCCATAAAACACAAAATCAGTTTTTTCACCACAGATTTCCTTCAACAAAAACAAATAAGTTCTACGTCAGGACATGCAGTCAGCCTTCCTCCCTCCTCCTCCTCCTCCTCCTCCTCCTCCTCCTCCTCCCCCTCCTCCTCTTTGTCTCGATCAATATAAACCGAGAGCTGAGACGTGTGGCAGCTCAGGGACTCTCCCTCATTAATAATGAATACACTCCGAACCGGCGCTGAGGAGGAAGACTCCATCATCTCCGATGCCACCAACCAGACTTCATGGAAAAAAACACCATTTTAATCCCCGATTAAAACCACAGCACACACTTATTTTCAAACATTTTATTTATTACTCTTTATCATTTTAGCAATCTTTTATACTTTTTTTTTATATCTCAGTAGGCCTATAATCTGTAAAGTCTTGTGTTAAAACTGTCTGGAATAGACTATCTATAATAGAGCGATATTTTTAAACTTTTATTTTCTCAAAATCCTTTTTCATATACATATTCTCTTGTTAAATGATTTTTGGAATAAGTCCTCTTTTATTATTTTTTTTTAAACTCTTTTTGTTTTGCAACATCCCCATAAACAAACAGAGAGACAAACGAACCAACAAACAAACAAACGTAAGTACACATCTTTCTGTCAGAAGGCAGTGGAAACGTCGTCGGTGCCTCGGCAAAGAAATAAACAACCTCTTGGAATTTATTTGACGGTATTTATGACGTTTATGATGCTACTGCAGCTATTGTCGGGACTCTTGCTTTTTAATCTAACATACAGACCTAAAACATATCACCGCTAAAGTCGACTAGGATGAATCACTGCTATGAAAAGGGGGGATGCGCTCAGTGGCAACAGTCACGTCACTCTTCAGCCACGGTCTGGTTTGTTTTTTCTTGTTTTTTTTCCCCCTAGCTACGCTGGCCAAAAAGTCACGACTTCGTATTGCTGTCGACATTTAAAAAAACAAGGATTCTTCCGCTAACCGTTTTGGCTCCTTCACCAGTAACAGCTGTTTCTGCTGATGTGGACGGACGGCAGAAACAACGACCGCCAACGCCGAACTAAAGTTGATTTCCATTCGTTGCTACTTTCACGTTCCTAAACATACTCCAGAGTTTCCGTCGTACGAATCCGACGGCGGTTTTTAATCGGAACTTTGAGCTCGTTTCTTGTGTGATTTCAGGAAATGGCCCCAAATATCTGAAGCAAGAAAAACCGTTCATCATTTCTCATTGTACTTAAGGTTCACTTGCTACGAGACATTTAACTTCAATTCAGGTTTATTTCTCAACAACTTTTCTACTTGAAAGGGATTTTTTTCCGATGAAAAGTGAAACCCAACTGTGCTAACTGAAGCTGTCGGCTAACCGGGTCCTCACACGTATTAGCTGCTAAACAAATGCTTCGCTAACTTGACACGATCCCAAATTAGCTGCTAACGCAAACATCGTCTGTTTTAGCCTCTAAACTGTCAATTAACCATTTTATCTTCTTTTTTTTAACTGCACTAAACTGTTAGCAAAGCAGGTCGATCTATTTGAACTATTAAACTGTTTCTGTTTCACTAAAGTGACGTAAAAATCAGACTCAATTCCACAAATACATTTTAGCTTCTAACTGACTTGTTAGCAAATCTGAGCTGCTGAATTTTGTCGTTAGCTAATCTAAATCAATGGTGATTCATTTTGGATCTATAATTTTCTGGTTCGTGATAGCTTTATTTTCAGGTGTGTTTGTATTACCGTCAACAGCGTCCAGCTGTCACCAGAGTCGGAGCTCATTTCCTGAAATGTTGTGAGAGTTTCTGAACTGATATCATGCAGGTTAACTTCCGTCCAAAATGTTCTTTAAAGAAAAAGCAGGCTTTATACTCGACTACGTCCCGGCACCTCAGAGTTCGGCGGGTTAAAAACAAAAAAAGGACTGCGGTCACACCAGAAACCCGCGGAGCGAGATCTCTTCACCGGGTGTTTTTAATAAAGTGGTAGGAAGCTAGCCAGCTCAATAAACGACGGTAAAAAACTATAAATTTAGGAATACTGAGGGCTCACGATTGACTGCAAGCCATGCGGCATGGGTCAAAGGTCACTACTGCCATCGCAGGTGTTGCTCCCGGCCTGTAGACGTCGCCGGTGTGACCGCAGCCCGAACACAATAAACAGCCAATACGAGTACAAATATGAAATCACCATCGAGCATTCGGTCCATCAAATCTAACACGCTTCAATACCAAAAAGGAAAAAGTGTCCGTGATGAGAAGGAGGCGACGGGTCCGCGACGGGCCGGAGGCCTCGGCTGTCTTATTGATTGAGTTTCGTTAACCTCAGCCTGGCGTTACACGTGAATATGAACCCTCGGCTATATGGAACCCCGAAAATGCAGCCTGATGGCGGGTCAGCACCCTGCGGTCGTACGGTGTGCCCGGGCCTAGCCTACTACACATCAATAATTAATTTGAATACTGGGTAATTCCACGAGTGTAAAGCGGGCGAGAATCCATCAAATTTTCATCTTTGTCATCTTTTCAGCTGGACGGCGTGTTGAATATTTCATGTCGCCGACCCGCGGTCAGGTCGGCGTGTGATTGGATGAGCGCTGCGGGAGTGGCGGCCAGCAGAAGTCCCAGGAAGGCAAACCGGGCCGCCGCTCAGCCATGTCGTAGTAAAAATCCATTTGGGGCGTATTTTCTCGTGATGAATTCAAACTCAGTCCTTGAAGTTGTTGTTTTTTTCTGTATCGAAGAGCAGCTATCGCTCTTTTTCTATTTTTTCATTTGGATTTGTTTCCTCTTTTTTTTTTTTTGACTTCTTTTTTTTCCTGGTTTGTGTTAAAACGCCAGCCAAGTCAGTATGGTGGGCAGCGTGGTGAGGACCAGGGCGAGGCCTCTGGCGTCCGCAGATCTGGGGGCTCCGTTGCCGCCGCCGCAGAGTTCAAACAAATTCCCACGGAAATTCAGGTTGCGGGACTCCTTTTTCAGTTTGTCCCAGAGGTCCGTCACTCCCTCCTGGCAGTCCGCCAGCGCCGTCGTGGCACAAGAGTGGAAGTTATCCCAGTAACTGGCAGGAGAAAAGACAGCAAGCATTAGCAACACAAGCTTTGGACCGCAGTAGACCGGTTTTAAACTGAAGACATCAACCAGCGAGGAAGCAGAGCCAAGAGTGGAAGTCGTCCCAGAATCTGGCACCGCAGAAAACTCAGCGGGGAAAAAGCTTATGAAGACACAGCCGGTGAACTTCATCTACTTTATATATTCCAGGAAAACAACATTGAGGCAAAGTGTGCCGGAGCCCAGAAACGACCTCGTTTCCATCGGCGACGAGCAAAAGGACAGAAATTCTAAAGACTTCCTCACAGAGCTCGTGTGCTTTAATTTTTTGGGGACATTTTGAATTAGAGAAAATATATTTAGAAATTAACCAGAAAATAAATGCAAAAAATAAAAAGTGTCAAATTACCAGTATTTCCTTTTAGTTTTAAGTATTCAAACTTCTTACAAACTAAATCTGCTGTTTGTCTGAAACATATAAACTTTATAGACTGAATTTAAAGAAACAGAAAATACTTACAAAATACCTGAAGCACTATTTTGACGTAATTTCACGTACTTTTTCAGTACTACTTTTTTTTTTTTTTACTTTTTAGTTTACTTAAAGTTTTCTGCTGCTTAGTACTTTAAAAAAATTCAGTGTAACTTATTGTATTTTTTTAAATTTATATTTCCTGTTTTGTCTCTCCTTTAATCTCCACCTCTCATGTCCATCTTTCTTCCACCCTCCTCCCAGTTAACGTGAGGCTGACACCAGCCTGCCCACCGACGCGTACTGCCACACACACACACACACACACACACACACACACACACACACACACACACACACACACACACACACACACACACACACACACACACACACACACCGTATCTAATCCAATCTTCCAATCTGCTCTTATTGATGTTGACCTCCTGAACCGAGCCGTGTCGATGCTACATCTCTGAGCAATTAACGTGTGTGTGTGTGTGTGTGTGTGTGTGTGTGTGTGTGTGTGTGTGTGTGTGTGTGTGTGTGTGTGTGTGTGTGTGTGTGTGTGTGTGTGCGGGGAGGCGTATTAACGCGCCCTTCCTGCCACGCCTCAACACCGCTGTGATGGAGCTGTCACTGAATTAAAAAATCATGTGTGTGTGTGGAGGGGTTGGGGGGGGGGGGGGGGGGTCTCCATGCTGCAGCATGCCATCTGGTGCCCACCCGGTCTGGGTGGTGGTGGGGTGGATTAAAGGGAGGGGGGTTCAGCTGGGTTGCACATATGCACCCCCGCCCCTCCTAACTACACCCCAGCGCCCCCCCCCCTCCCCTTCCTCCTCCTCCCAACCCCCACCAGGGTTTGTGGGTAAATTACTCATCTTATTTTCTCAGAGATCAGTTTCAGTTGAGAAAATCTATGATAAAATCACATCACGCATAAACACACACACACACACACACACACACACACACACACACACACACACACACACACACACACACACACACACACACACACACACACACACACACACACACACACACACACACACACACAGTTCATACTGCCCAGCAAAAACAAAACCTGACACACGACTTGTTCTAAAAACCTCATCCCACTGTGACCATGTTTCTCTGGACGTGTTGTGTCTCTTTCTGGTTCCTTGATGGTTTCATGTGATTCTATTTCTTTTCAATCACATGTTTTTATGTTTTTAATTCATGGTTAGGTTTTCAAACTACCTCCAGTTGGTACAAATGAACAAAAGATCTTAGAAAGAAAGAAAAACTGGTTTAGAAGATGCTACGATTTTTACATGACATTACATTTAGCTGACGCTTTTATCCAAAGCGACCTCCAACACAACGATGGTTCACCATCAGGAGCAATTTTAGGGTTCAGTGTCTTGCTCAAGGACACTTAGGCATGTGGACAGGAGGAGCTGGGGAGGTGCATGTTTTGGATGTTGGGAGGAAGCCGGAGCACCCGGAGAGAACCCACGCAAGCACAGGGAGAACATGCAAACTCTTTCCTGGTTTGCAGTCTGTAAACAGTTAAAAAAATTAATTTCTGTAACTCTGACACTGTTTTCCCGTTTTGTAAACTACTGTCTCATTTTATATAAAGTCGGACTCCTTCTCACAAACAAAGTGTTTAATCATGTTTGCCGCCGTAATTAATTCAATTGAATCTCTTGTTGTTGTTTTTTTTTTACTGCAGCTGCTGAATCCTCCGACCTCGACCGTCCTTCTGATTTTAAGGATGAAACAAAGAGCAGTCGGAGGTAAAAGTCCAGTGTTGTGTCAACCCATCCGTCCACCCCGACCTCCTCCCTGCGCCCACTTTGTGGCTCAATGACGACGTCGCCCGACTTCCTCCTCGGCACCTGTCAAAATGACTGCAGCCATTAGGGGGTGCTGAGACTTAACAGTCATTATACATGTAAATTTGATGCAAACCGGCTTTAAATCGTAAATGTAGGTTGTGAGAACATAAGAAACTACGTGAATGTCAGTTTCATCGACCTTTTTCCGTATCGTTATCTTATGCAGCAGAAATCTGTTTGAGTTTTTTCTACTCGTCTTCCAAGAGAGATCATAAGGAGGCAGAAATGGATGTAATGTGCAGGATGTTGTGGAGCTGCTGATGGGACTGCTTTACATGCTGCAGGCATCAATACAGCATTCATTATGCATTGATGCTGTACAGTTGCAGCAGAGTTGGGATGGAGCATCTCTGGGGATCTCAGAAAGATAAGTGACCCTTAAATGACTTTACAGTCACCTACACATGATGGTTTTCCTCCTGTGAGTCTTTTGTCTTTGACAGTTTAGTCATTTGTTAGTTTTGCACCACTTGATGTCAGACAGTATTTTAAAGGACCATGCTTCTGTTTGTGCTTCAACGTACCTGCAGATCATGTGCAGGTTCTCCCTGTCGTCCAGGTCCTGGGGATAGTTGGCCATGTCGTCCCCCAACTGAATCAGACAGTCCGAGAAGCCTTTGAACACGGAGTTACATTGACCGGCGCTGACCAGCACCATCTGCAACACCGAGACTGCAGAGAGGAAGAGGAGCGAGGAAGGGCGAGGGAGAGGAAGGTAAGGAAACGGGGGAGGAAGGAGGGAGGAGAAAAAAAAGAGAGAAATTTAGATCAACTTCTGTTTGACCTAAAAGGACAAAAGCAGCTCTCTGATTGGCTACATCAACCTTCAGTCATTACATCTGTTTCCTTATTGGATGAACAACATCAGGACCTCCTTCTCGTCTTACGTGTTCATCTAATCGCTGCTAAATTACACAATATTTCAGTATATTTGGGGTTATTAAAGAGATGTGGAACATGTAGGACAGAAAACATGATTTATTTTTCTATACAAATAAAGTTACATTTCAACATGTGAATTTCTGATACCAACAGAAAGAAATACAGTTTTTTACCCACAAAAAAATTGTTGTCTTTTCATCATAAGTTCAGTCTGAGATCAAATTTCATGGACGCTCAGTCAACTTTTTGGTATTTATCTGAATGAAGGTGAAGATTGGATGTTCGGCCCGTGATTGATTGATTTCCCCCAAAACAGGTCTTCTTGAATCTTCTTTTCTAATGAATGAGGGATTATTTTCAGATGGACCTCCAGAAAACTAAGAAGAAGGAGTGACTTTAGCTAACAACACCGAGATAACTGATGGACACATTTGATTCACTTTGGATTTGATGAGAGAAGTTGAATGGGAGTCTATGGAGCCGGAGGCTTTTTGGAGCCGACCTCTAGTGGCACTCGCTGGTATTGCAGCTGAAGACACTTCTGGATCAGAACCATTTTACAGACCTGAAGCTACGAACTCTTTGATAAACAGTCTGTGTTCTGAACCATGTTTGTTCTTGTTGATAGCGTCGTACCGAGTGGACAGATTGTGATCACGGGCCGAACATCCAAACCTTCATGTCAGTCGCTTTATCTCAGGACCGTTATGAAACTGTGTTTGTTATGTGTATATGAAGCGTGCTGTTGTTGAATCATGTCATGTAGAAGCTGAAGAACACGTCACATGTTAAGTGCACGCTGATATAATCACACGTCTGTATACATGAGAGCGTGTGTGTCCAATCAGCCGGGTCACCTCCCCAATGCACCTTTAACAGAGACCATAAAACACTCCACGGGTTGCCAGGTCTGACACGCCTCCACCCCCCTTTCCAGCCACACACACACACACACACACACACACACAGAACCTCTGTTAACTCTGTGTGTGTGTGTGTGTGTGTGTGTGTGTGTGTGTGTGTGTGTGTGTGTGTGTGTGTGTGTGTGTGTGTGTGTGTGTGTGGTTGGTTGGTTAAGCAGGGAATCGGGCTGATTGATTAGTTTGGATAGTAACACGGCTGCCGTCCGGTTCCACTCGATCAGTCTGTGGACTAACACAGCATGACGTGTAGGACGGGACACGGCTGTTAGAGGAGGACGGGGGGGGGGGGGGGGGCAACACGACATATATAATCTACATGACTATATATGTGTAGTCTCATTTCCCCTGACGTAGCACTTTTTCTGTCATTATAATGTATATTTGTGGTGCTTAAAGCAGCTATAATCTATATATTTATAATAATGTATGAAAAGAGGACGTGAAAGGTGTTTAACTGTGTAGCATCGTTTTCAGAAAACAGGCAGGCAGCGGATTTTCAGAATAAAAGCCTCAGTGTGCTGCTAAATCGCAGGATATTTGACTCAGGAGGAGGTGGAGACCAAAAACAGAGATATAAATCATCACGTTATGATTGGAGTCAGATGTAGCCGATGTTTTCTGGGTGACACGAAAAACTAAAAGTAAAATGTAAAGTTTATTATCAGTTTCTCTTTCTCACCAACAATTAATCGATCGATTTTTAACTTTATCTCTTAACATTATCTCTATTTATCTCACTTTGTTTTTATTTGTTATTCATTTCTTTCATATATTGATTATTTTTTTTATATATTGTTTGCTCAGTAATGAATCTATTTCTATTCTTAATGGATAATATCTCTATAATGATGTCTTTAAATTAACTTTGTTATCGACCCCACCGCTCGCCTGTTTGAACGCCGTTCGATCGTCTCCCATGATGCTCCTCTGCAGATGTTTCCAGAGGTTCCTCTGGTGGTCTGAGACACCGATTTTATAACTTTCATTTTATTCTGCCGAAATCTTGTGTGATCAAAAAAAACTGTCAAACCGAATTTTTGTTTTTCAACCCAAAACAAATCGTTTTTAGGTGCATTTGATTTGTTCAAACTTGAAGCCCAAAACCTCCAAGAAAAAGTAACATCTAAACATGAATCTCCAGAACAGCCACCAAATCTGCAAAATGTTTTCACATAAAAACCTCTTTATTACATGACAAGCATTCAGCCTTCGTTTAAAAAAGAAAAATATAAATTATTTATAATAATAATAATAATAAAAACAGTTTCCAATGATTTGTATGAAAGATGAAAGACAGATATCTGGAACATTTTCTGTTTTTGAGGTTTGAATCCAACAAAGAGGAAAAAGTGTGATATAATGAGATATAAATCATGTTTTTTTTAAACATCAGTGATTTAATGAAGCGTTTGAACGACACTCAACAAATACAAAATAAAAGGCAGCAGCCATCTAAACAGAAGAATATGAAATATGAACATGTAGTCGGGTTAGAAATGAATGTTTATATATTCAGGATGTAAATGAACAGTGTGGGTGTTAATGAATACAACATAAATAAATAGAAATGAACCTTAAAGCTGCTTAAAATGCAAACTGTGAGATAAAGGATCCTCTGCTTGAATTTTAATTTCCTCAGTTTTATATTTAATTCTCTCTACATTTGATTTTTATTACATTCCTGCAGTTCTGGTTTTTTTGGGGACATTAAATTGAACTGCAGTGTGTTTATAAATCATCTCTTTAATGTCCCCATATTCCTCACAGCACTTTTCTTATTCAAACCACATTTTATATTTATTCTTATTATGATTTCTTAGAATATGTTTTATCTTAAAGCAGATTTTCTTTTTTTTGTCAGGTTATAAATTCTGCTTCCTGTTGCGTTTTTTTGTTCTTGTTGCTGCAAAGATTTCTTCTGATGTTTAATCTGAACGGATGAATGAATGAAAGCCCCCCCTCCCCCCACCGCCTCCTCTCTCCATTGTTTCTGGTGGTGTCTCTCCACCACTGTATGTTGGAAGCATTACATCATCTCTAAGCTGCATGATGTTGCTGCAACATGCACCGAACTCTCTGCAGCACTGAAGGTATTATTATTAATATTATTATAAATATTATTATTGGCAATAAAAAGCAGAAAATCAGCTCCAAACTAAATGTATAAACGAAGTGGCCCCTCCACACTTTCACTCTTCTTCAATATCGCCTTTTAATCTGCTTCCAACGACCAATAAATAATATTTAAATTCAGTTTTCTTCAGGCTGTTTTAAATTTTCACAACATGCATCAATTATTAATACAAATGTATTCACAATTTTTGTGCATTATTCTGATTAATGTTTAGGAGTTTTTTGTTTCACTTTGAGCCTAAAAAAATAACATTTGTTGTATCTTTATTATTTTTGTGGATTTGATTTACATTTTTCTTCCATCTTGTTCTCAGCTGCAGTTGAGTCCGTTTTCATTCGTTTTTGTCACTTTTAATTTCCATTTCTCCCCCAAATCATGTTTCATTTTTATTTTCGTTCTCCATCTCTCTTAAAAATACTCCCCTCCCCCCTCTTCCACCACATCTATAATTCTTTTATTTGATTTTATTTGTAAATATATATTTCCTGGTTTATTTCTGTTCAGTGAAATCAGGACAAAAAGAGATGCACGCACATACATTTTTTTTTCTTTTTTCAGTTCACTCCTCCCATCAAGCACGATCGCACTCATTCACCCCACCTCCACACACACACACACACACACACACACACACACACACACACACACACACACACACACACACACACACACACACACACACACACACACACACACACACACACACACACACACACACACACACACACACACACACACACACACACACACACACACACACACACACACACACACACACACACACACACGCACACACGCACACACACGCGTGCACACAGTTGCCTGCAGTGTATCGATGCCAGAAGCAGCGTGTTGGACACACCCACCTCAACACACACACACACACACACACACACACACACACACACACACACACACACACACACACACACACACACACACACACACACACACACACACACACACACACCTCAACACGAGCTCGTTTTCCGGCGTAAAAATAGAAAATTACAACCAAAAAAATAAAAATGCAACAAATGAACTCACTTCCGTCTAAAATCCTTCTTTAAGAATCATCTGCACCCACGTGACCTCAACCAAACAGTACAAACGGATTCATTTCACCAGTCCGAAGACGTGTTTTTGAGATCCAATGTTCAGTAAGAATAACTCGGGGCTTCGTGGTTTTTCTGTCAGGTGTGAATGTGCTGCAGCAGCGCGCCAAACCTGCAGCCAATCACACTGCAGCAAATCAAACGAGACTAATTAAAGAGCAAAAGACCAACAAACCGCAGCGAAGATTAAACGAGGAACAGAGGAGACATTTCACATCCAGGCCGATTCATCGATTTAATTCAACTTCACTGTGACAGTCAGTCTGATGAATCAATCTGCAGCTGGTGGCGGTGAAATGTAAAAATAGCACAAAACACATATTTAGCTTTTGTTTTCATCGAATTCTTCTGATGTTTTACATTTTCGACGTGATTTGATTTCACCGGTTCGTTCCTGCGGACCGTACCGGACCGGACCGGACCGGACCGGGAACACCGAACCCCTCTAACAATAGCACCGAGGAGGATTCTGCTCCCTGAATAATTCAGCATTTCTCTGCACACACACACACACACACACACACACACACACACACACACACACACACACACACACACACACACACACACACACACACACACACACACACACAGAGCCCTCCTCCACAGCGTCGTTATGCAATGCAACAGCACAAACAAGTCATCTCCATATTCCCTTATTTCCAGATATTAGACGGGGCCCGGAGCTGGTTTTTTTGTCCCGCTGCAGATCTGTTGCTGCTGCGTTTAAAAAAAACACAACAACAACAACAACAGGCTGCGGAGATATTTACAGGCATCATTTTTAACATTAAGGTGTTATTTCCTGCGTGCACGAGGCGGGTGCACGGCCGATTCTTGTACGAACGAAAAGAGAAAATTAAAGAGATGCATTTTTAGTTTAGTTTTTTTTCATTTTAGCAGCAAAGATTAAAAAACAACAACTATCAGATGAAATGTGTGTTTTTGGTGTTTTTATTGCGGGTGTGCCTCCCTGCTGCCCCGCACACTGCGGCGGGGAGGACGGCTCCGGCACGCGCCAGCAAACCGCAGAAAAACGGACATTTTTTCGCGTCTAATTCCTGATTAACCTGCAGGCCTGTTTCCTCTGCAGCTTCTCCAACACACCGAAAACACAACAGAACATCTGGAAGATCTGAGCTGCATGAAAAACAACTGCTTTTTATTTATTTTTAACGTTTATGATGCAAAATTCTGTCAGAATAAATGAAATTTGTTGCAGGAAAAAAAAAATGCAGCAAATGCCTCCAGTTTGGGACAAGCGAGGGGGAGGTGGGGGAGAGGAGGGGAGAGGGAGGGGCGGGAGGTGGGCATTCCCCTTGTTAGCACACACACACACACACACACACACACACACACACACACACACACTGGCGTCACGCACTCTGAATGTGAAGTGTCGCCCGTTAAAAGGAGCTTCACACGCCTTCAAACCAGGAAACTACCGGCACAAATACTAAATCAAATCTTTATGAAATCTAATTCATCATCATTAAAAACGAATTTAAGTTTGCACAGATGGAATTAACTGAAATTAAAACGGATATTTAAACAAAACTTATTGTTTTCTGCAGCCAGAAAAAAAGAAAATGATATTAAAAGTGTTTTTTAAAAGAGACTTTAAAGATGAAAGTTGATCATCTGTGAAGGTTAAAATATCAAATAGAATCTTAGCAGCTTAAAAACGATTTAAAACAGCAGAATGCAGCAAGAAAATTACGATTTACATCCTGGAAAATAAACACAAATAAAAAGGAGGGAAATGTGAGCGTCGCCTCGTTCTGTCAGATCTACGATCAAACATAAAAAGAGTAAATGAGTGGAATGAAATCAACGTTTGTCTCACCTATGTGTAGAGCTACGAAGAGTGCGAGACATTTGGAGGACCAGGTTACTCCCATCCTCTGCGTCCTCCTCTCACCATGAGAGCAGAGATGAACAAAGTTGGAGAGCCGCTGAGGAGGTGCCGCACATCCCCCGCAAAAAACACACGACAACACGGCCGCAAACAGCTACATCGCAGAGTCCCGCAGAGTCCCGCACCGCAGAGTCCCGCACCTCGCTGCCGCTGCGCCTCGGCTCCTCGCGCTCTGCACGTCGTCCGTCCTGCGCGCCGCTCTTCGGCTCTGTCGCGCGCTGCTCTGCTTCCTGCCTGTTTTTACGCGTCTGGAGAGGAAAACTAAAAGAGAGAGAGAAAGCCCCTCCCCCCGCCCCCCAGCCCTCCTCCCTCCTCCTCGTAACTAGTATTATTATTATTATTATTATTATTATTATTATTATTATTATTATTATGTGACTCTTCATCATGATTTCATTTCAAACTTTTCAGGAGAAAATCAATGAAACGTGACGTTAAACGTGTTTCTGCTTCTCTGCAACAGAAAACTCAATATTATTAATAATCACATGATTTATCTGACGTCATAAATACATGACAAATAAAACAATTTAACATTTTCTCCTGACAAAAATAGTGAAAACGTGTGACATGTAAAAGGCCTCATACACACACTTTTTACTAAATCAGTCACTTAGATGGAAATAAATACTATTTTATACTTTTAATAATTTAACTTGTAAAATATTATCAGTTATCCAGAGAAGTTACAAACAAAAAATGTAAATTAAATTGATTCTATTTTGCTAAATTGAGTTGTTTAGTTGTAGCAGCTGGGTGACAGTTAGCTGCTAAAAATGATTTTTGTATTTTATTGGGTTCATTTCTGTGTGAGGTCAAACAGGTGACCTGATCCTGCTCTCTGATTGGTTGCATCCTGGACTCTTTCATCTTCCTCAAACCCAGAATACAATTTAACATTTTAACATTCATTGATATTTTAATGTGGTTTTCTCTTATTTTATTCACTGTACTTGTTTTCGGGAGCTCGTTACCATGGTGATTTTGCACCATAAAAAGACGAGCGGATTGATTTTTAATTTATCATTGTTGCTTTTATTTGTTGACGTCACATTTTTGGACATATTTTAAATAAATACATGAAGTCACTGAAAATAAATCCACATGGACTTTTTCTCTCTCGAGAACTCGAACACCGACCAAAACCAACCTCTGACCTCTGACCTCTGACCTCTGACCTCTGACCTGCACACACTTCGTTTGTGTCACTTTGTAGTCGTCTCTTTAAGTTAAAAGAAGAAGTTAAAAGTAAAAACACTTTAACTTCCTGTTTAATATTCTGATTTAATATTTATTCTGTCAGGATGAGTAAAACTGAGTGAGGAAAGACCACACACACACACACACACACACACACACACACACACACACACACACACACACACACACAGAGAGACACACACACACACACACACACACACACACACACACACACACACACACACACACAGAGAGACACACACACACACACACACACACACACACACACACACACAGAGAGACACACACACACACACACACACACACACACACACAGAGAGAGACACACACACACACACACACACACACACACACACACACACACACACACACACACACACACACACACACACACACACACACACACACACACACACACACACACACACACACACACACACACACACACACACACACACACACACACACACACACACACACACACACACACACACACACACAGAGAGAGAGACACACACACACACACACACACACACACACACACACACACACACACACACACACACACACACACACACACACACACACACACACACACACACACACACACACACACACACACACACACACACACACACACACAAATACACACACACACACACACACACACACACACACACACACACACACACACACACACACACACACACACACACACACACACACACACACACACACACACACACACACACACACACACACAGAGACACACACACACACACACACACACACACACACACACACACACACACACACACACACACACACACACACACACACACACAGAGAGACACACACACACACACACACACACACACACACACACACACACACACACACACACACACACACACACACACACACACACACACACACACCCGTGCGTTTGACCCCGTTGTCTAACTTGACCTTCGCACCCTCTTGTCCAATCAGAAGCGGGAGCTGGACTCCCCTCCTGCCCCACTTCTGACTCCTCAGCCTCCAGGTCCTCAGTGACCCCTGCTGGTGAACCACAGGAGCTACACGGCCCACAACTTTTCATGCTCCCCCCCCTCCCCCCCATCACATCTGCTCAAAGGGGAATTAGTTTTATCTGACACGTTTTATCATTTTGCCATTTATATATTTTATATTGCTTTACTTGTACTTTATCATTTTTGGTTTTCTTTTCTTTCTGATCTATTTAGTTTTATTTATTTTAGTTTTATTGTATATATTTTATGTAGTTATAATTGATTTTGTGTCTGTTAATCACCATTATTTTATTAGTTTATTATTAATTTGTCACCCCTTTTATTGATTCATTCAGCTTCACTTATCCTCCCTGACTCCATTTTTTTCCCGGACAGTGGCGCCCTCTGGTGGTAGCAACACAGAACTGCGGTCATTTTCTTTTCGTCTCATTTTTCAAAAATATTTTTAGAATTACTGTCCTTTAAAAACAAAACAAGTTAACTAGTTTGTGATATTTTACTGTTTTCTTACTGAAATTTCACTTTTTATAGATTTAAAAAGAAAATCAGATCAAATTTTAAGACAAAAATGTCCTAATTTAAATTTTTTTGTAATCTAAATTTACCTCAGAGCTTTTCATTTTTGTATCATAAATTCGATTTTTCCATGTCATAATTTTTATCACACCTTTCCAGTTTTTCACGTATTGTTTTATTTTATTGTAATTCATGACCACCATTTCTTTATTATGTCTGTTGTTACTGGATTTAACTTGAATTGATTGAATCTTGATGAATTGCTTTCGGTGATCAACTGTTCCACCTGCAGGATTTCACTAAAAGACCTCTTACAAGCTTTTTATGGAGCTTTCAGCCATTTGTGGTGTTTTAGAGCTCTAAGAGTCTTAAAGGGTCGGTTCACCCAAAGTACTACGAATCCTGTTTTCTCACAGTTTAGTGGCGTCGGTACAAAAACCTGATTCTGACCGTCGGAGAAAGATTAAAGGAAAAGTATACAGAAGGTATACAGAAGGTATACAGAAGGTATATAGAAGGTATATAGAAGGTGTACAGAAGGTATACAGAAGGTATATAGAAGGTATACAGAAGGTATATAGAAGGTATACAGAAGGTATACAGAAGGTATACAGAAGGTATATAGAAGGTATACAGAAGGTATATAGAAGGTATATAGAAGGTATATAGAAGGTATACAGAAGGTATACAGAAGGTATACAGAAGGTATACAGAAGGTATACAGAAGGTATACAGAAGGTATATAGAAGGTATATAGAAGGTATATAGAAGGTATATAGAAGGTATACAGAAGGTATATAGAAGGTATATAGAAGGTATATAGAAGGTATATAGAAGGTATACAGAAGGTATATAGAAGGTATATAGAAGGTATATAGAAGGTATATAGAAGGTATACAGAAGGTATATAGAAGGTATATAGAAGGTATACAGAAGGTATACAGAAGGTATACAGAAGGTATATAGAAGGTATATAGAAGGTATATAGAAGGTATACAGAAGGTATATAGAAGGTGTACAGAAGGTATACAGAAGGTATATAGAAGGTGTACAGAAGGTATACAGAAGGTATACAGAAGGTATATAGAAGGTATATAGAAGGTATATAGAAGGCATATAGAAGGTATAGAAGGTATATAGAAGGTATATAGAAGGTATATAGAAGGTATATAGAAGGTATACAGAAGGTATATAGAAGGTATATAGAAGGTATATAGAAGGTATATAGAAGGTATATAGAAGGTATATAGAAGGTATACAGAAGGTATATAGAAGTATACAGAAGGTATATAGAAGGTATATAGAAGGTATACAGAAGGTATATAGAAGGTATACAGAAGGTATATAGAAGGTATACAGAAGGTATATAGAAGGTATATAGAAGGTATATAGAAGGTATATAGAAGGTATATAGAAGGTATACAGAAGGTATATAGAAGGTATATAGAAGGTATACAGAAGGTATATAGAAGGTATATAGAAGGTATATAGAAGGTATACAGAAGGTATACAGAAGGTATATAGAAGGTATACAGAAGGTATACAGAAGGTATACAGAAGGTATACAGAAGGTATACAGAAGGTATATAGAAGGTATATAGAAGGTATACAGAAGGTATATAGAAGGTATACAGAAGGTATATAGAAGGTATACAGAAGGTATATAGAAGGTATATAGAAGGTATATAGCGCCCATATTTTTAACGCTTGTTTTCAGTGGAACTACTTTCTGCTGAAGAATCAATTCGGTGAAATCTGCTGACAGACGACTTTCAGCTGTTGAGTGTTGATGAAGACGTCGGAGGAGCAGTTTGACCTCCTGCTCTCACTTCCTCCTCAGAGACCAGTTGACCTGCAGCACTTTACTTTCTCTCCTGTCCTGCTGTCCTCTCTTTGTCATCTCCTCTCTCTCTTTGTCATCTCCTCTCTCTCTTTGTCCTCTTCTCTCTCTTTTTGTCCTTCTGTCTTTCTGCCAGGCAGACATGGATTCAGATCTGCTGACAGACCATTAAAAACCGTCCTGATGACTCAGACAGATTAAATCCAGTCGGAGGTGAGAGACGATGACTCAAACTGAAACCTGAAGACTTTGGTTTGGACATCGCTGCCTGTTCGTCCACAAAATAGATCAAAAACACGTCTGAAGTGTCATCAGGTCGTCCGCTGGCTGATCAGACGTCTCAGTAACTCTGCTTTCGTAGTTTTCAGGTTTTGACGTTCATACTTGTACCGAACTGATAAACTAAGAGTTCAGATTAATTTAGAGGAGGCCGACTCCTCTGTTGGGAACCACTACATTTTTATTCAGCTTTATTTCTTTCTCTTTTTTTTTAAAATCAAATTTCCATTACTTTTTAAATATAATTTGGTTTAGAATTGTAAAGATTTTATGTCTAATAATTTCTATCTGTTCATTTCAGAGTTTTTGCCTTTTTAATGTTTTTTTGCCTTTTAGATCATATTTTGTGAATTCTTTTAGATCATATTTTGTGAATTCTTTTAGATCATATTTTTAAATTGTTTTGTTGTTGTTTTATCTCAGACAAAGAATGTCGCATTAATTCTGTACAATTTCACTTAATAAATATGTTAACTTCTTTGAATACAACAAAGGTTGTTGACATTGAAAATAAATGGAGTGTAAAGTAGATTTGGGGCCTTTTGGCTCAGATATCTGAGTTATTAGCAGCTCCAATAACAAACGATGACTCCTCAGAACTTTTTACGTTTACGTTTGAATGATGCAAATTCTTTCACAATTTTTACAGCAAAGTCCCAGAATAGAGAAAAGTTTCAGGAATGATAGATACATTTTTCATTTTAAAATACAGTAAAAGCTCATCAAAAGACATCTGGATGACTCTTTTATAATGTTTCTGACTTTTTGTCTCATTTTTATTTTACCGTTAAATCTCTGGATTTTTGTTTCATCCAAAATGTTTGTCTTTTTCTCTTTAAAATTTCCTTTTGACCTCTGAGTAAAATTTCAGTTTTTATTACCTGTGTTTGTTTAGTTGGGGTTTAAACTCAGATTTAGTCGCCCTCCATCACAGCCGTGGATGTGATGAAGTCTGTGTTGACTGAAGGTTGCTGGTTTGAAACCCAAAGTTAATCAATTTTGAGTTATTTTCTGCTGAAGTTAACTGATTCTAATTCTCTTTTTATTCTCTGCTGTTTACATTTTTAATATAATCTGTTCTTTCTACATTTCTGTTTTTTCTTGTGTCAGAAAGATGTCGGCCAACAGGAAGTTAAATTTTCTGACCAATCAGCAGCAGCGTGTCGGGATGACCTGGTCATGGTCAGAGGAAGTTCCTGCAGAGGAAACAGATTTATAGAAACAACAGGACTTTCTGGTGTTTTTTTACATTTCAGCACTCAAGTAGATTTTTTTCAGATATATAGAAATATTATTTAAATCTTGTAGCTGAAAGATGTTAATTTAAACTGCAGCTTCTCCACATTAAAACACACTCTCATGTCATAGAGGCATAAATATGAAATAAAAAGCAGTATTTATGAAACAAACGCATTCAATTCAAATTGATTTATGTCTGCAGACACTGTTTGTCACCTTATGGGGACATAAGTGTGTTTACATGGACACATTGTGGGGACTCGACTTCCTTTCGGTCTCTAAATAACCTATCTGAATCGTTAAATGAATGTTGAAAACTTTTATTGTCAGCTTCATGTTGGTTCATGTCTGCAGGACATGAATGCAAATCAGTGTAAAGTCCTCTGAAGTGACGTAAACCCGTGCGGGTGTGTGTGTGAAAAGAGGAAGCAGTGTGTGTATATGAAGTGATGCTGAAGTCGATCGGATCATCGTCTGATCTGATCAGAGACTCGGCAGGCGAACTTCTCTCCACCTGAGCAGTGAGTTTCAGCTGTTTTATTATTTCAAAGTGTTTGCAGGACTGTGAATGTTTCATCTGCTGAAAGTGTTCATGTTTATATTTTTTCTTTGTTTTAATGTACCTTCATGGACTTTTACACTTGTTTTGTTCAATATATTTTCTCAGTGCAGTGACTGCTGTGTAACCTTTGACCTTTGAGCATCATGTCTCTTCAAAATGAAACCTACGTCGGGCGCTTCGCCGAGCCGGTAAAAACAACATCACAGTTTATTCTGAAGCAACGAAATCCAATAAAATATTAAGAACATGCAGTGATTCTATTATTTTTTTTGTGATGATCTTCAGGTGCCGATGTCCAACCTTGGATCACTGAAAGATGAATATCCAGAATACGAACCCTTCGATGATGTTCCTGAATCTGAGGCCACGCCCCGATCATACGCACCAGGAGTCGGTGAGATCTCCATAGTTCACGAGTCTTTCCTCGTCGGTGTGGGCCGTCCTCGAGCGATGACCGAAAGCATAAAAACACGGTGTGCTCTGCCTTTATTTGCCCCCTCGCAGAAATCCTGGAGATGAGGAGCATCAACATGCTTCAGCAGATGAACAAGCTGAATCACTACACCACCGACTACGACATCAAGAACCTGGTGTGCCGTCGTGGGCAGGAGTTCCTGGTACGGGTCGCCTTCAACCGCCCGCCGACTCCACAGGACGACTTCCAGCTTGAGTTCCTGATTGGTGAGTTTGAATTCTTATCTTGTCTCTCATTGGCTAATGTCCCTCAGCAGCCCAGTATCACCACAGAGGGTGCAGTACGCCCACCTGTCCACTGAGGGGAAGCGTGACTTTGAAGTGCCATGGTGGATTTCTCTCTGTTAATGAATTGCTGGATTGCTCAGATTTTTCCCGCCGTGTAAATCAGTATAGTAAAAATCTCCAACCTCCCCTCCAGGCTCCAACCCTTCACCCAACAAGCTCTCCTTGGTGGTCGTGGCCTTTGGTTCCCGACAAGGTGGTCAATGGTTGGGGGGGGTTCGGGATACGAGTGGTGACACTCTGACTCTCGGCATCACGCCGACCGCCACCGCCCTCATCGGGAAGTACCGTATGTATTTGACCATCTCTGTGGGCACCGGCATGAGGCGGTCGAAGAGGGACGCCAGCACCGACCTGTACCTGCTGTTCAACGCATGGAATCAAGGTACCGACTCCTCTGCTTTTACTGTCCCCTGTTGGCTGAGAGAAGTACTGCAGGTTTTCTGTTCTGTTTGGGGGTTAAAGCTACTGTGATATTTTTTTCAGCAACAGAAAAAAAAAAGAAGTATATTCCACATTGAAAACAATGTGGAAGTATCGTCTATTTTGAGGCGCATTTTTTAATTTGTGTGCAAAAAATTGCAAAGAAGTTTTTGTTTTTGTTTTAATGGGTAAAATTTGTGTTCTCAATGTGTCCGATTTCTGCTTCATGAACTGTACAAAACACACAATAAAAGAAAAACAGCTTGTGTAAATTCTAGTCCACGTGGACCTGCAAGTATACATAATTATATTTTTTAATCGATATCAATAGAGCTGGCAGTTTGATTTGAATTGAGTGGATTAACCATTGATATATCATTTAAAAAAAGTTAAATAAGCTGAATGGACATCAAGGTTATAAGCTTATCATATCTTTATTTTACGAGCTTGATCGTGAGTTTCTGCTCTTTTTATTGAGTTCTTTTCATTCACCATCAGCACTTTCATCCTCGTTTTCTGACACAGAAAAGGTGGTTGAGACCAAAATTAGAGCAAATGTGAATTCTGTTGGATGTAGACGAATCAGGTGGACTCGACTTCCAACGGTCATGTTGCTCTACCAGCTGGCTGTGAAGCTAGTTCAAAGGTTTGTGTTTGTTCGCCCTCCAGTGGACAAAATATATAATCATGTTTGTCTGTTTGCAGCGGACCCCGTGTTCCTTCCCAACCAAGCCGAACGGGTGGAGTATGTCCTGAACGACGTTGGTGTGATCTACCAGGGTTCAGTCGGAGCCATAACACAGCGTGACTGGATTTACGGACAGGTGCGCACACAAAAAACGTTCAAACGCACATCATCGTACACAAAACCGTAAACTACCGTCTGTTCGTCTGTTTTTCTCCCCGCAGTTCGAGCGAGGCATTTTGGACGCCTGTATTTACATCCTGGATTCGTCTCGCATGCCGATCTACAACCGAGGTGACGTCATCAAACTGGTGCGGAAAGGATCCGCCATGGTGAGAATACGCAACATCTTTTTGTTCGGAAAATATCTTGAGAATTGGCTCTTTTTCAACAATACTAACGATTAATCTGAAAGACGGTTACAGAAAACAAAAGTGCACTTTGAGTTTTGTATCTACGCTCGCTCAGCCCTTCGCTTCGGTTCCCGTGATTCTTCGTGAAGCACCACCAGAAGGTCGACGTGTACTCGACTCCGTTAGCCTCAAATTCGTCTCATATTTGTTGGCTGAACTTTGACCTCCTTTCTTCAGATTAACTCTCAAGACGATAACGGCGTCTTGGTGGGAAACTGGAGCGACAACTACTCCATGGGCATGGCGCCGACATCTTGGACGGGCAGCGTGAAAATTCTGCTGCAGTACGCCAACACCGGCGTCCCCGTCTGTTTCGCCCAGTGCTGGGTGTTCGCCGGAGTCTTCAACACCTGTAAGAAGCTGACGTCATGTCCGACTGTCCATAAAACTCGAGGCACCAAATTACCGAGAGATGAAACACGACCACAAAGAAAAAGAAGAAAACGAGAGATCGAAGCGACCGGTCGTAGAAACAGAACTACGTCTGTTGAATTCATAGTCGGGAAAAATGTACAATATTTCCCTGTAAAGAAGCAAAGTGCCTCACGGTGAACAGCCTCCTGGTTTGTATGTTTCTTGGCTGATCTCTAATGTTTAACATCTCTGCAGTCCTGCGTTGCCTCGGCATCCCGTCGAGGCTCATCACCAACTTCAGTTCGGCTCACGACAACACGGGCAACCTGAAGACCGACCTCATCTTCAAGAGCGACGGCACGCCGGACCGACGCAACACCAGGGACTCCATCTGGTTGGTCCAAACACAGGAACACCGCTGACAAAAAAACATTTCAAAAATGAAACGACAATGAAATAAAACAACTGCATTACATATTATATATACTGATATAAAATAAATGACAATAGGGCTTTCACACCATCGGCGGTCGCGCCCTAATAAATAAAAAGAGATTAAAAATAAGCTCACGGATTCCGCTAATTCATTTTTAATTACAACTCATGAAATCACAAAGTTTTCATGATTAGGGTTAGGTTAGGTTAGGTAGTTACTTTATTAATCCCCGAGGGGACATTTTTTAATTACAATCAGCCAGCTAGTATTTCTGGGAAACGCTAAGTTAGCTAGGTACGTTGTAAACATTCACACATTTTTAACAACAATATTTGTGTTATATTATTGTGTTCATTTTATCTGACTTTTATTTCTAACTCGTGTTTTTTTATTTTCATTGTTTAATTTCCCTCTAATGTTTTAATATATCTTTTCTTCATCTTTTTTCTTTTCTTCTATATCTTCCTTATCTTATGAACAAACCTTTCAGCTCCTCCGTCTCTGAAACATAAAAACAAGTGTGACATCAGAGTTCTTTCTGCAGGAACTACCACTGCTGGAACGAAGTGTTCATGGTGCGTCCCGACTTGGCTCCCGGCCTCGGAGGATGGCAGGTGGTGGACGCCACGCCCCAGGAGACCAGCGACGGTAGGACGGACGGGTAGTCAATCAAGCGGGTGGGGGATGGGGGGGATGAAGGGTGGACGACTGACACGTCTCTGTGTTTGCTTTGAAGGACATTACCGCTGTGGTCCGGCTTCGGTCGCCGCCATCAAGGACGGTTTGCTGTCTTTCCCGTTCGACTCCGGATTCGTCTTCGCTGAGGTTCATTACAACAAATACGACTATATTTATCTTCATATTATCATAACAGTAGTCATTTCTATTGTGTTTTTTTGCATAATATTTTCTCTTCAAAGTTTATTCAGGACAGACTTGTCTCAAATTGTCTCCTGATGAACTCTTGGGGAGTTTTTTCATCCCATTCGTCGGAGGTTTATAGATTCTACTGTTGAACTGTTGGATTCGTCTCTGTGATGTTGTAAAAGTTCTGTTGTAATTATTTTTACTGAAATAACTTCAGCGCTCTGTTATTGTTGCTTCCTGCAGGTGAACAGCGACGTGGTCTTCTTGAGGAAGGACCGCTACGGCACTTTGACTCCCTACCGGGTGGACAAGACTCACGTCGGACAGGCGCTGTACACCAAAGCTCTGAACGGTGGCAGTCCTGTGGATGTCACACACACCTACAAGCACCCTGAAGGCAACACACACACACACACACACACACACACACACACACACACACACACACACACACACACACACACACACACACGACCAAGACGTATTTCCACATAACCAGAATATTCCGTGGTTAGCCCCGCCCCCCCGTCAGCAGAGGACTGATGTGTGTCTGCAGGTAGTGAGGCGGACCAGACCACGATGAGTCGGGCGGAGGCGCACGGCATGGAGAGGGACCACTCGAAGCTGCCTGACACGCAGCTGACTTGCGACGTCCACGCCGACCCGGTAACTCGTCCGTCTGTTATCTGTCACGTCCGAGTTACACGTCAGTGATTTCAGTCGTGTAGTTTGTCTTCACGTCTTCCCGACGGCTTCATCGTTTCTCTCTGTGACTTTTTAACATCCTGCGATACGTCGCCCCTGCTGTTGATAAACCGTTCACCTCCGTGGTTTCTGGACGCCGTCCGCGTCGTCGTTGCCAAGCAACAGTGTTTTTTACGACTTTAACGCCAAGCATACGGCGCACACGACTTCCCGTGTTGTAACCACGAGTTCCACTTAAAAGCAGAAAATAAATAGAAGTGTGTTTGTTTGTCTTTTTGTCGCAGTGACACGATGCAGCTGGTTACAGCTTCAGTGCAGAACAGCATTTTCTCTAATAAGTAACAAATGGTGGAAATGTGTCCACCTGTCTTCCAGTGTCCTCTGGGTCAGGACGTCATCCTGCGCGTGACTTTCCAGAACAAAGGTCCAGCCCAAAGAACCATAATCGGCCACCTGGATGTTTTCATCACCTTCTACACCGGCGTCATCGCCAGCCACTTCAAGAACGAGTCCTTCACCGTCACCGTGCCGCGCTACGAGGGTGAGCGAGCGTGGACGCCAGACTCCGGTCGGGTTCGTGGGTTTTAGAAACGAACCCTGTCGATTGGACTTTTGTGTGTTTGTGTGCGTCGCAGCTAAAACGTTGACGTTGCCGGTGACCAGTCAGGAGTACATGCCTCACCTGCGCTCTCAGCCCAGCCTGCAGTGCACCGTGACCGGGAAGTCCGAGGACCAAACGGTGTCCGCCATCAAGGTGGTCAACCTGCTGACCCCGAATCTCAAAATGGAGGTAAAAAAAAAAAAAACTCACAAACAACTGCACTAAGTTAATGCCCATAACGGATAAATGGATCGATAAATAAAAGAAACGGATGTCGAAGAAGCTACAAGTAACAAATAAATGTTGAAAAGCAAATATAACCGTTAAAATTGATTGTTGTGATCAAAATGGTTTTTTTGCAGCATTTTTTCTCAAACGTACGTCTGAAGCATCAAAATGTGTTTGACGAAAAATCCTTCCGCTTGTTAATATTTCCACAGTTGCATTAATGAGCATTTCTTGGTTGCAATAATGAGAATGAGGTCAGATTTTGAGGTGTAATGTTCTTGTTCCAGGTGAGCGGCCACCAGCAGGTGAACATGGAGATGGCGGTGACCGTCTCCTTCACCAACCGCTTCCTGTTCCCTCTGCAGAACGTGGTGCTGTGTTTGGAGGGACCGGGACTCATGAGCCTCAGGAAGCGTCAATACCCGTAAACATGCCTCCGATAACACGCTGAAGGATTGTGGGTAATGCTGTTTTCTATTCACCGCCTCCCTCCGTGTGTTTCAGGCTCATTGCTCCTCAGGGCTCCATCTCCTTGAGCGAGACTTTCGTACCTCGGCTCGCCGGGCTGCGACGCCTCGTGGCCACCTTGGACAGCGACATCCTGCACCAGGTGACCGACGCCCCCTGCTGTGATGTCACCGCGTCGCTCTTATTCAAACAGCAAGGACACTTTCATTTACACATCTGTCATTTTGTCATTGTGTTCTTTCAGATAATGGGAGGTATCGACATCGACATCATGCCCTGAAACGACTCGTGGCCCCGCCCCCTCATCATTTCCACCAATCAGCACAGCTTAAGGCTGAGTGGGCGGAGCCAACAAAAAAACCACAAGCTACTTCTTTGAGGATTTACTCAAAAAAAATGTATACCTTTAATCTTATGTTCCACAGATATGGAGGCTTTCAGGACCTTTTCAGGACCTTTTCAATTTAGATTAAATAGCTTTGATATAAACGCAAATGATGACAAACACCTGTAAAACATTAGAAATTGGAAAATCATTTATTAAATATTGATAAATGCTAAGTGTGGAACTTAAAGTTCAAAGTGAAAAAACACTTTAATAATCCTTTTTTTGGCAGATTTGAGAAACATATCAATATTCGTACTTAACTATATTTTAGATTCATAAAATAATCATGAAAACACATAATAATAACAGAAAATGTAAATAACATCAAGCTCAATAAAAAAATTGTATTATTATAATTTGATAATTGATAAATTTGACATCCCAAAAGTTTTACTAATTAAAGCAAACAGGAGCTGGATTTTTATTCTCTTTCAATAATGATGATGCCAAACAGCATATAAAAATAACTCAAAATAAATTATTTCACTGGCTTATTAAAAATAAATGCAGCAGGTCTAAATTAAATCACTTTAAAGTATTTAAAAAAAACCTGTTGTTTGAAAGTAGATGAGCATTAAACAGCAACATTTACAGATAAGTTTTAAATAAAGAAAAGAAACTCTGGTGAACTTTTTCATGACAAAATTAAATTTAAAAAAATTAAACAGATCGTCGGATCTCCGCTCTGACAGAATGAGTCGATATGAAATATTGATCAATCGTTCATAATGACTTTCAATCATTCAATCAGAATCAGCTTCAGAGCCTCGCAGCCTGTCTGTCTGGATATGAAATCATAAAACAAACAATCATTTCTGTCTCTTTCTGAATGAAAAAATGTAATTTGACCTTTTAAATCTTTGCTTTGTGCCTTAAAAACCTTTCAACAATGATCATCTGTCTACTAACAATAAAAGCATAATCAAAACAACTGAAGGTGTCACTGTTATTTATCAAATTCACAATTATTACAGTTTTTCATTCCCTTTCTGTCCAGTGAAAACCAAGTATCTCCAGATTTTGTCATTTTAAAATGTCACAGCTGAGATATGTGGTTCTTAAACAACAGGAACAATATGATGCACAGGAAGTAACTCAACCTTAAATAAATACAGCAATATACATTTTATTCTAAAAACACTAGAATACTTCAACTTGAAGTATTCTAGTGTTTTTGTTCCATGTTGCATTAAACCGAAACGCTGCAGACAGACAGGAAGTCTGACCTTTGGACAGTTTCTGCTGTTGCTGTCTATCAAGCTGCAGTTCAGCGTAGCCACCGCCGGAGGGAGCAGTCGGTCTTTCCCTCGGCTCTCTGACCTGAACACCTTCCAGCATGTTTCACACAGTCTGTAAATGTTTGAGGGTCTTCTGATGTTTGACAGCAGAATTTTTTTACCCTAAAAATTTCTTTAGCCTCTAAAAAAATGTGTCGCTCTCAAGACAAAGCAGCTTCATAGAAACACTTTCCAAATCAATTCTTCTTCCTCATTAAACAACAACAACAAACCATAAAGAGGCCTGTTTTAAAGATATAAAGTGAAATCATGTGCTTGAACTGCTCTGTCATCATATTTTAGGTGATTATCACATAAATGTAAAATTTTTATTGGTGTTATTGTTCTTTTATTTTGGGTTCCTAGCTACTTTTAACTTTGTTAAATTCACAAAATAAGAAGTCAGTCGAGCATTTAGTCATCTGGTCTGGTTTCCTTTAAACAGATGATGTAGTAAAACTGTAAACTCAAAATATGATGTGCTTTTGATTGTTGATCATAAAAACAAAGCAATCTAAATGTGTTTTTGTCTGTGGGTAATAATTAATAATAATAGTAATAATAATAGTAATTAGTAATAATTAATTTTTCAGTATTTTCTAACTTTAAGACAAATTAAAAAAATATTATTTAAAAAAATTGCATTATTATTATTGTAATTATCATTATTAGTGAAAAGGCAAACAAAGTAACTTTCATTTAATTTGCACGTGTGTGTGTGTGTGTGTGTGTGTGTGTGTGTGTGTGTGTGTGTGTGTGTGTGTGTGTGTGTGTGTGTGTGTTGTCGCGGGTGTTGACGCCCCCCAACCCCCACCTCTGACTGGTGAGCTGTCGTCATGGCAACTGTATCGCATGTGTACCAGCATCCCAAAACCAGTCGGTCCAGGTCAGTCTGACACACAAACACATATTTGACATTTATTGTTCTTTTACTTCATTTGATTTTTTTTTATACCACGTGTTCATTAAAAACCTCTTTTACAAATATTTCAAACACATTTCAAACAGGAAGTGTGGTGGGAACCAGGAAGTGTCCCATTTGAAGCATTTTGCAGTTCCTGTTTAAGGAGGTTCACTGTGAAATAAGAAAACGGTGTATTTTCACCAGACAGCAGGGGGCGCTGCAGAGAGGTTAAAACCTTTCGGAAAGATTCAGGAAAAGAAAAAACAGGATGAGTTGGTTCATGTTGCAGGTGAATATTTACATCTGTTGTTATTTACGTATGAACTCGTGAATATACTGAATGTTTACAGAGTTTTATAACGAGATGTTAGCGTGGTTTTGTGTCTGCAGGTGTCGAGTTCAGGAAATTCAAAAAATATTGGAATTTTTGCACCGACTGTCTAAAAAACTTGGATGATTTATAACATTTTGGGGACTCTTTTAAAAAAAAACTGTAATTTGTGAAATGAGCTCAGATTAGCAAAAAGTACAGAAAAGTGTTCAATCATCTGTATTATTATAGAAAACTATCTGTATGTGTCAGAGGAAGCAGGAGACTATTTTAACTGTTTTATTCAGCTCTTCACAGCCTTTTTTAAAAGTACAATGTAATAAAAATCATGCAGGATGAGTTTCGTGGCCTAAACCTGTAAACATAGTTAATTTTTCACAGTGTTTGGGGCAGTTTGTGCGTCTGCAGGCGTCGAGTCGTCAGCTTTGCTTCCAGAACAGTTCAGAAAAGTATGAATAATTTAAATAACTGTTGGTTGCAGCGTTACAGTTCCTGTTTCCTCCAGAAGAGTGCAGGAAACTCAGATTATATTCAAATGTTTTCCCCGACTGTCTAAAAATGCAAAAAAAATTGGGAAACATTAAAAGAAGAAACATCGTTTGGTGCATAAAGTTTGTGTTTTTAATGTGAAATGAGTGAAACCGAAAGCAGAGGAAGGTGTTTGATCCGGCTGCAGGACTGTCGGGCCTCCTGGTAGACATCTGAAAAGAGTTTGGTACGAAGTGTGAACCACACCTGTGTTACAAAGAGAAAACGGAGGTTAATGCAGGATGAGGTTAGCGGACTGAACCTGTAAATATAGTTAATTTTTCACAGTTTTCCGGCACCGATTCGCATTCTTGTGTGTCTTGGAGCATTTTTCTGCCCTTTGACCTTTTGATTTCCAGCTCTGAGAGCAGATATGATGCCGCTCGGAGACTTCGGTTTCTCAGCGTCGGGGTGAACGGCCTCCGGCTGCAAGGCAAACAACTGTTACCTACAAATCATCCGTCACTACTGGAAACCGGTTTTTCACCCCCTCCTCCCTGCCCCCCCCCCCCGATCCTCCCTCCCTCCCTCCCTCCCCCCTCCTCCTTCGACTTCACATGTCTGAGCTGCATCTTCTCGGTTGTTTTGTTCCCGCGGCTGCAGCTCGGTTTGTTCTGAGAGGAAACGCCAGCCGGCTGAACGTGGACAACATGTGTGGAAACAGTGTGAGTCGGAGCAGCATGTGCTTGTCATCCCCCACACTGCCGACAGGTGTTGGCTTCATGTGACTGCCTGTCCGGACAACGCTCCAATGAAGAAGGAGGAGGAGGAGGAGGAGGAGGAGGAGGAGGAGGAGGAGGAGGAGGAGGAGGAGGAGGAGGAGGAGGAGGAGTGTGTAAAGTTTCATCAACAACAACTGTGTCAACTCGTAGCGGCTGTGTTGGGAAACCCTCTGACTCAGACCTCCTCTCTCGGAGCTCAGGGATGCCTCTCCTCTTCCTCCTCCTCCTCCTCCTCCTCCTCCTCGTTCTCCTCCTCCTCCTCCTCCTCCTCTCCGCTGGATGAATGGATGAATCCACCCTTTTGTTGGCGATGGTTCGTTCCTTGGCAACGGCTCCATGGTTACAGTCCAATAAATAACATCACACTCCCTCTTCTGCGTCTCTGGGTTTCAGGCCGGGATGCAGGAGGAGACTTCAACTTTCTGCTTTTTCAGTTTTTGCCCCTTAAGAATAAAACAAAACCAAACAAATGTTCTTTTTACATTTTTATCAGTTTATAGTCAAAACAATCTGATGTTTCAAATAAAAAGAAGGAGAATATGTTGAAAACAAAAAAAAGAGATGCTTCAAATTCAAGTTAGAAATGAGATAAACAAAAGACAGATTTGTAGCTGTTATCGTGCAGATTTCGTTTTAATCTAAATGGGACGTGAACTGCAGCCTCGGCCTGATTAGAGTCTATAAAGCTAACCAGAAATAAAGGCAGGAGACGTCTTTATTGCCCCCTGGTGGCTCGTTACAGTATAGAGATAGACAGAGAAACCAAAAGTACCGGACACGTGTAAAGTGTTGGCCTAATGGTGGCGCTAGATCTCCAGGGAAACTCGTATCCATGACAACCACAGACCTTATTTAAAATTGTACTTAGTGAAGTCAATGCAGAAGTGCCTTAGCGTGTAATTCCACTGATGGCCACCAGGGTGCGTAGTGTCCTCACTGGATCACCTGATTGAGTCAGATCCACCGCTGGCTCCTCCCCCAGCTCGTCCAAATATGGTCACTTCCTGCTCCAAACCGCTCCGAACTAGTAAAGATGGTGACGGACAGAATCTGAACTGGAGGATTCATAACGTTCACAAACCAACGAGTGCGTCGTGACCAAAAGTCTAGCTAGCTGCGGAATTTATCTTAAACTAAAACTTATTTAATTTGAAAAGTAGATCTGATCAACATGAAGTAACTAGTGTGTGTGTGTGTGTGTGTGTGTGTGTGTGTGTGTGTGTGTGTGTGTGTGAGTGTGTGTGTGTGTGTGTGAGTGTGAGTGTGTGTGTGTGTGTGTGTGTGTGTGTGTGTGTGTGTGAGTGTGTGTGTGTGAGTGTGAGTGTGTGTGTGTGTGTGTGTGTGTGTGTGTGTGTGTGTGTGAGTGTGTGTGTGTGTGTGTGTGTGTGTGTGTGTGTGTGTGTGTGTGTGTGTGTGTGTGTGTGTGTGTGTGTGTGTGTGTGTGTGTGTGTGTGTGTGTGTGTGTGTGTGTGTGTGTGTGTGTGTGTGTGTGTGTGTGTGTGTGTGTGTGTTGGGGGATGGGTTGTTGTATCTGCAGATTAATTTGAATTGAAAAGTGTTCAGTTGAGGTGAAAAGCACTGATTGGATTACTGATGTAATGTTGTTATCTGCTTTCGCGGGTCTTTGTGTGTGTGTGTGTGTGTGTGTGTGTGTGTGTGTGTGTGTGTGTGTGTGTGTGTGTGTGTGTGTGTGTGTGTGTGCGTGTGTGTGTGTGTGTGTGTGTGTTTTCCTTGTGTTGTGGGGACATGAATCTGTTTACACACTCACATCGTGAGTCCTTTGTGGACTTGCTTTTTGTCCCTTTGAGGTAAATTATTAAATTTCAGGTTTAAGACTTTGAGGTTTGAGATTCAGGAACGTCTGCAGGAAATGAGTCGATGTTTTAAATGACAAAATATATATATTTTAAAGGTGAACATGAGGGATTTCTAAGGAAGTCCTGAACACAGTTCACCCAAGTTTCAAACATTTAATTCTCACATTTTTACCAAAGAAGGGTGAAAAAGAGAAAGTCTGAGATCCAATCATCATCCATCAGTGATGTCATCATCCATCAGCGATGTCATCAACCAGCAGTGATGTCATCATCCATCAGTGATGTCATCAACCACCAGTGATGTCATCGTTGGTTTGTGAACGTTATGAATCCTCCAGTTCAGATTCTGTCCGTCACCATCTTTGTTAGTTCGGAGCAGTTTGGAGCAGGAAGTGACCATATTTGGACGAGCTGGGGGAGGAGCCAGCTGGTGGATCTGACTGATCTGATCGGAAACCTGACGATACTACGTCCCGCCCACCGATAGCTGTAACCTGACTGCACCACAGGCCTGTCAATCAAACAGACACGCCCCCAAAAACAGGTCTTCTTGAATCTTCTTTTCTAATGAATGAGGGATTATTTTCAGATGGACCTCCAGAAAACTACTAAGAAGGAGTGACTTTAGCTAACAACACCGAGATAACTGATGGACACATTTTATTCACTTTGGATTTGATGAGAGAAGTTGAATGGGAGTCTATGGAGCCGGAGGCTTTTTGGAGCCGACCTCTAGTGGCACTCGCTGGTATTGCAGCTGAAGACACTTCTGGATCAGAACCATTTTACAGACCTGAAGCAACGAACTCTTTTAGAAACAGTCTGTGAGGAGATCTGAATTAAACTTGCTCCCACAATACATCTTTATAAAGTGCCTCAAACAGTGTGACTAATGAAGTTTCTTCACTTCTCTGTTTCAGTGTGTTTCTGACTTCCAGCAGTGATTCTGGAGAGAAGTCTGCTTCTGTTTCCACAACAAGAGAAAGTCCAGAGGGATTTAAAGACAAAGATCAACAACATCTTCTTCAACTTTCACTCGGCAGCAAGATGGAAGACGATCTTTCACAAAACATCTGAATGCAGAGAAACCAAAACGACAGGAAACACCCAGATCCTTCATCAGTCTTCAACAGGCGGACAGACTCTTCCTGCTCCGCTGCAGCCGCCTGGAGGGGAGGAGGAGGAGGAGGAGGAGGGGGGTGATGGGAGGGGAGATGCCTGTGTGCTCCTCTCTCCAGCAGGGGATGATGGGAGGAGGAGGAGGAGGAGGAGGAGGAGGAGGAGGAGGGGTCTGTATCTGGAGATGAAGGGCCGGCAGGAATGCGGGAGAGGAACCTCCACATGCAGCAGTCGAGCTGCTGCACTAAATTTAACAAAGAGAGTCCGAGCAGGTTTAAATTTAGTCTTCAGCCTGGAGTTCAGGAGGAGCTGCTGCTGTCTCACACAGCTCGTCTTCATCACTGATGAAGGCTGATCAGAGGGAAGTCAGCTTCTAGTTCATCTTCTCTTCATCTTTCACTGCAGCACATAGAACATAAAAAAGTATTTTACTTTTCGTGCAGAAACTTTGCAGACGCTTGAACTATAGTTTGGAACAGGAAGTGACCATATTTGGACGAGCTGGGGGAGGAGCCAGATTCTAGTGGCCCTCGGTGGTATTGCAGCTTAAAGCGCTTCTGCATCGGCCTAATTTTTCAGAAGCTGCAAACACTTTTATATCCAGTCTGAGGTCGCGACACAGAGCGTGTAATACATCCACCAGTCCTCTAGGGGGCAGCGCTACTTTGGTGTCGCCTTTGCGTGAGAAGAAGAGGCAAGTCAGCTAAGAGATGTCATGTGACAGAAGTCATGTAAAAAGGCTGCGAAGTGCTTATGATGCGGTGGTTTGTCCTGCAACGCCGAGCGGCGCCACCAGGTGGTGTTTATATGGTGTTTAGTATTTACGGAGTTATAATCTGTAAATACTTCACATCTGATCTGCAGCTCCAACAGAGAAACTTCATGTTTTTGCTTTATTTTTTTTTAGCAAAATTGAATCCCAGTTTTTCTGTGTCGCAACCAAATTAAAAAATACGTGCAACTTTTTTAATGAGCCCAGTTTGATGGAAAGAACGTCTTTCCATCTGTGAAATAAAAAGGGAGTTACTTTATCTTTTATTTCTTATTCTTTATTTTCACAAAGGCTGAAACGAATAAATCATTTACATGTGAAAAAAGGTGACATTTATTACTTTACTTTGAAAGTTTATGATTAAATAACTTCAAAATAAAATGTGCATATTGCACAACATGAGCATTTATTTACTTTTTATTCTACTTTTAATGTTTAAGAAGGAATTATTTCACTACATCTTTAAGAAATATATCAATAAGTAATGTTAACTTTTATTATTTTGCTTTTGACTTTGTAAGCTTGAGATGAAATTACGTTACGACATACATTCATTAGATGGGTTAATTGTGAATTTCTTTAGGTTTTACAACAGCTTGTAAAAATTAGAAATATACAGACGGCCAAATGCTTATTTATGAAGAATTATTCACTTTAAATTTAAGATGCAGTTACTTTACTGTTTACATATATTATGTTAGTTTTATCTGTAAAACCACATTATATTTTCAGACTCTTCTAATCTGTGTGATCAGATTATTTAGTTTGTAGAGTTTAAAAAAAAGTTTGATTGTTCTGCAAAACTTTTTTCCTTCATCATGAGCAACTTATAAAAAGTCCTCGTGGTTTTGTCTGTTGTAGAAAATGTAGCTTCAAAGTGAGCTGATTGCTTTGACACCTCCCCTGGAAACAGGAGCAGCCCCCCCCACCCCCCAAAAACAGAAAGGCAGGCAGACGGTTGTTCATCCTCTCTTCTCTCCCCCCTCAAAACACCGCGATAACTCACCCTTCCCCTCCCGCGTCTTCCTCTTCAAGCCTCGCGAGAGTTGCAGCAGCAGCTTTTTGCCTCTGCAGTGAAGTGTGGCTGGATGGTTTCTTATCTTCAAACTAAATGATTAAAAAAAAAGAAACAGAAACCGTCCGTAGCGTGTTTAAGATGTGAAACATTAACTCAGCAGACAAAGAGTCACTTTATGATCGTAAAACTGGACATGAATCAACTTCCAGCTGATATGTTTTAGGGATGAAACATACATGTAGGTTAGTAAAGTTGAATGTGGAAATCTGTCCCGTAAAAATGGTGAAATATACTTCAAACTTTTATTTTTTTACAAGTTGTATTTGTGTTGTTGTTGTTGTTTTGTGTGTGTGTGGGGGGAGGGGGAGGGGGAGGGAGGAGGGGGAGTTATTTGATGAACTAAGTGTGATTATTTCCTGCTTCCTCTCATCGCGCCTGGTGCGTAAAAACTAGAAGTAATCTGGTAACGTGCGTAAAGACAAGAGATGCTTTGGTGGCCACGTCCCCTTGGAGACTGGAGACAACACGTGATGAGCTTTACTTATCAGGTTTAGAGGGAGAGAGGGGGGAGGGGAGGAGGGAGGAGGGGGAGGAGGGGAGACGGAGTCCGGGCAGGAATTTAAAAAAGAAAAAAAATACATCTCCAAATAAACATTTTCCTCCTTTTCCTCGACTTTCCCTTCTTCTTTCCTCCGAGAGGAGAGCGAAGAGGAGGAAGAAGAGAGGCAGCAGCAAAGAGGAGGGAGGAGGAGGGGAGGGAGGAGGGGAGGAGGGAGGGAGGGAGGGAGGAGGAGAAGCCGGAGTAAAGTTTGTCCAAGTTTGCACATCCCTTCGGAAACGCCATTTTGATTCCTCTCCTCTTCGGAGCAAGTTTGCAGCCTCTCTCTCTCTCTCTCTCTCTCTCCCTTTTTTTTTTTCTTCATCCCCCTTTATCATCCACCATCACCCATCATCATCATCATCATCATCGCCCCCACCACCACCACCACCACCATCATCATCCTCGCCACGATGTCTCGGCGCAAGCAGCCGAACCCCAACAAAGTCCAGCGTAAGTCTGCTCCTTCTCTCTGCGGGTTTCGAGGCTGTTTTCCGGCTCCGAGCTCGTCGCGTCCTTCGAGCTGTCGGACGCCGGAAACTTTGGACTTGTTGCGGCTGTTGAGGTGAAGTTTGTCGGAGATGTGAAGCGTTCAGGACGGAGCTGCTCTGCTTCCTAGTTTGATGCGCATCCAAAGCGGTGGAATTCAGCCGCCGTGTCTCCGTCTCCTCCTTCCTCCTCCGTCCTCCTCCGTCTCCTCCGTCCTCCTTCAGCCGACTTCGGACACCGACTCCGTGTTTTATGGACTTGTTCGGTCCAAACTTTCACCGGCCGTCTGCACGTTATTCGGAGGTTTTTTTTTTTTTTTTTGCTCCCGCGGGGGAGGGAGGGGGGAGGGGAGGGGAGGACAGGAGCGGGTTCAAAGTCTCGCTCGCTGCCGGAGCCGAGCATCGTATCTCGGGTGCACTTTGGTCGAAGCCTCGCTGCTCGTGGCCATGTGTTAAAAAAAGAGAAAAAGCTACCAGACACCCCGAGCTAACGAAAGCTAACGGCAACTAGCATCGCTGCTTCCTGTTTTGCGGGCTTTTCACAGGAAAAGTCACCTGTTGCTTCGCGGAAGTTTAAAGTTTGTAGGAAACTTTTACAAAACACGTTTTCTGAAGTTATCCAGCGTGCACGTTGTCATGGTGACGCCGGGTTGTTTGTGACCTCGCGGGACGCTTTAATGCGGCGGGAGCGACGGACGTGTCCGGCTCGGGTTCGGGTGATGCGGATGTGTTTGACCCTCACCGCGTCCCTTACATCTTTATTCACGCGTTTCTTCCAGTGGGACATCGACGTGAACATTGTTCGTCGTGATTCAGAGCATCAGATGGATGAAAACACCCGAAAGGTTTTATTTAGAAAGCAACAAGGCTGTATGTGCTTCAGTGTTTTCATAATATCAAATCATTTTATTTTGACGGGAGAATCGCCCCGACTTCCGGTCGTGTCTCGCTAACTGCTGCTTAGCCCGACGCTGCTGTGACCTTGCCGAGACATATTTAGCAAGAAAGCGACCCCTGTTCATTGACGAAGCGGCACCGACCGACCCGGTGTCCGGTGTCCGGTGGTCGCGCGCCCCGCTCGGTGCGACCCGGTTTTTTTTGCGGCTGTTTGGCGACTTTTCGCTGCGTTTCGGAGACTTTTTTTCTCCCTCCACCGTCTCCGGTTACGCGCAGCATCGACGTGACGCCTGTTGCATCCTCCTCCCCCTCCTCCTCCTCCTCCTCCTCCTCCTCCTCCCCCCTCCTCCTCCTCCTCCTCCTCCTCCTCCTCCCTCTTACTCCCTCTTTTCTCTCTTTCGACATCCTCCGCGGCTTGAACGCACATTTTGAACGTGAACTCATCACTTCTTCGGACTCTAATAAAAGTTCGTCTCGGTCTCGAACCGCCGCCTCGCTGAACTCCGTGTTTGAGATCAGCTGTTCGCTTCGTCACCGTCGAGCTGTTGGTTCCGTTGGTTCCGTGTTGGTTCCGTTGGTTCCGTTGGTTCCGTGTTGGTTCCGTTGGTTCATGGCGGATGATGCTGTTGAATAACTCGAGGTGTTTTTCTTTTACTGTGTCCAAAGAGAGTTTCTTATCGGCGACCCGGTGAATGATTGATGGACGGGTTTGGTTTTAGTGGAGGCAGAAGAGATGGTTTCTATTCCTCCTCCTCTCCTCCCCCTCCTCCTCCTCCTCCCCTCCTCCTCCTCCTCCTCTCTGTCTCAGGGTTGGACTGGTTAGATAATGGTTGCTAAGGGACACCCCCCTCCCCCCCTCCCTCAGGGACTTTAACTTTTAAAGGAGGAATATAACTTTTAAAAGAGCAAAAATTCACTTTTACAAATAAAAAGTTCACCCAATAACTAATAAAATGCACCATTAAGCAGTTCAGTTCAATTTTTGTACGTAAGTTTTGCTTTTAAAATAATAAAGTAATAGTTTTACGTGGCCGGTTTAGTAAAACACTCGCCGTGTCACTTTAAAGTGGTTTAATAAGAAATAGTTTTGTGTGGTTTGATTGGAAGCTGACGTGGCTAACGTTAGCACACTTATGGGATGTTTTGCAGTAGTTGCAGCTTAACGTGACATTTAGCGTGTAAATCACCTGGTGCGTGTCGGTGCTGCAGTTTGAACGAACTTCTGAAAGGAGTCGTGTTTTTAGCGTCGCGGTACTCCAGCCGTGTTTTGACCTCCTGTGGTTTCAGGTACGTTGGAGTTTTATTGGTTGCAGTGTGACGTTGAACCCTGAACACATCTCCAGGAGTGTTCCCGGTGCTTTTTTAGGGTTTTTTGTTTTATCTCCCGCGGCGTCGCCGTAACGTCGTTACACGGTTGCTATGGCAACTTCAACCGACATGCGGCGCCCAAACGAGAGCGCGTGGCGGCTTCACGGTGCTTTTAGAAGCTTTTCCTGCGATGATAACCTGAATAGCCCCGCTGGGTTTGGTCCTCCTCTCCTCCTCTTCGTCCTGACAGGAGGAGGAGGAGGAGGAGGAGGAGGAGAGATCCGGATGAGCAGTTAGCATTCCATTACGAAATTCAACACTGAGGCCGAGCCGGGCCGTCGGCGACAGGCTGATCTCCTCCGTCTCACACCGACGGGTCTTCTAACCCAACGGGGAATTTTAACTCCTCCTTTGGTTTTCAAATGGAGATGTGGGGGAGGGGCGGGGTGGGGGTGGGGGGTTAATCAAAACATCAAAGTGGGTGTGAAGTCCTCGACCTGAAAAGTTTCCGTCACAGATAACCAGATCAGTTCTCCAGCTACCTGTTGATGACATCATCGGTTTGTCAGCTGATCTCAATCGATCCAATATCAGGCATCCCAATTTATTCAAACAAAAACGGCCACTCGTCTAATTTAACCAGCAAATACTCCGGTTTATTTACAGTAAACTCGTTCTCGCCACGTTTTACTACTTTATGCTGCTGATTTATTGGATCGTCATGTGACGCCGACGAGTCAAACAGGAAGTAGAAGGCAAGCAGACGCCACAATAAAAGCGTCTTCACGTGCACAAGAGTCTGAAACTCTTGACATATCATAGTGATACGTAACAGTCCTTCTTCTTCTTCTTCTTCTTCTTCTTCTTCTTCTTCTTCTGCGGTGGACATTTTGAGATGCTGATGTCGGCGATGATGTCGTACGCTCACGCCGCCACAAAGAGCGTCTTGTGTTCTGGTGTGACGGTTGTCCTCCATTGTAAGAGACCTTTTTTATGTGGGAATTGAAGACACACACACACACACACACACACACACACACACACACACACACACACACACACACACACACACACACACACACACACACACACACACACACACACACACACTGCAGTCAGTCGTGTAAAGACATGATGCAGCAGGTTGGAGGAGTGAAACCAACCGACTGTGACTTCACTTCTTCTCCTCGTCTTCATCACTGGTTTCATTTTCTGTTCAGCAGTTTGACAATTTGACTTTCTCTGATCTCCTGGTTGATTGATTGATTTATTGATTGATTGGTTGGTTGATTGATTTATTGATTGATTGGTTGGTTGATTGATTGATTGACGAGACTCATCAGAGAACCTTTGTCTGTTTTCACGTCTGCATCATCAAAAACATAATTTACATGATTTAATTACTTTTCTAATTTCTAATAATTCTGTTTACATTTATTTTGACTTTCAAGTTTCCTCATTTTAGGTAGAAAATATATTTTATTTAAATTTTATTCAAACATTTTTCTAATTAGAAATCTCAAATTACACAATCATTTTTTTTAGAAATTAGTTTGTTGGAAGAATTTTTTCAACTTTGTGTAATAGTTTAATATCCAGATGATTAATTTGACCTTTTGAACTCTCATTTTATATGAAAGTATGATAACAATGATAACAAATGAAGTATAAATTACATTTATTGTTTGCAATAAAAATGATATTCAAATTATATTTAAATCATTAATCATTTAGATTATGTTTTTGCAAAATAGTAAAAATATTTCTGAATGAATGCAGTTCAACTGTAAACATTTAACAAGGAGTTTGTTTATTTATTTATTTAAGTGGTTGTAAATTTGTACTTGTGTATTATTAAAAACATCCAGTTTTTCATTAAACAAGAACACATAATTTAACACAGTAGAAACAATAGAAGTCAACAAACAAAACATAATCAAATCAAATAAAAAACAAAGATTTTTAAAGCGAGCAGACGGCTGAAACCTCGTGTTTCATTAGTGCGTCATTAATGCCACTAATGTGTGTGTGACAAGTACACAGCAGTCATGTGGAGGAACGTGTGTGTGTGTGTGTGTGTGTGTGTGTGTGTGTGTGTGTGTGTGTGTGTGTGTGTGTGTGTGTGTGTGTGTGTGTGTGTGTGTGTGTGTGTAAACAGTGTTAATGGGGAGTTTCAGTGGGACGTTTGTGTCCACATGGACCGAAGTGATGCAGCTAATTAAAAGCTGTCATTGTCCCTCTGAGAGACACACACACACACACACACACACACACACACACACACACACACACACACACACACACACACACACACACTGACTGTGTGTGACTATAGAGACCTTTTTGCGGTTTCATCGATGCTGCAGCTGTGAAATATTAGTGAAATAGAGGATTAAGAGTCAATCAGAGTGTGAGGAAGAGGAGGAGTAGATGTAGATGGAGGTGACTTCACCTCCTTTCTTTCCTCCTTCCTTTCTCTCTCCCGGCCTCGCTCTCTGTACCCAGCTTCTATTTATAGCCTCTCCTTTTTTTAGATAAGATTATGTTCCATCCTCTGACCGAGGAGGTGAAGGAGGAGTTAACATACAGTTCAGAGAGGAGGAGGAGGAGTAGTTAACATACAGTTCAGAGAGGAGGAGGAGTAGTTAACATACAGCTCAGAGAGGAGGAGGAGGAGGAGGAGGTGAAGCAGGGAGTTTGGGGTGAAAGTTGACTCAAACTGTTATCAGCTCATTTTCTTCACCTTTTTTTCTTTGTTAACTTTTAAATGCAGCTGACTGAGCTGATTCTCATCATCAGATTTTAAATCAGGACAATGAATCAATGTTTCTGCAGTAAAACCAGTCGCTCAACAGAAAAATATAAATTGAAATCAGTAGAATTTTTCTTTTAAAGCAAAAAGTGTAAATCTAATCAATTAATAAAAGTAAATAATTTTGGTTGCAACATGTAAAATCCCCTAAAAAGCAGCAAACCTTTCAAATGTGTGAATTTTTGGTCTTTTAAAAAGTAATCAGCAGCTGCTTTGATGATTGATGAGCCCATCAGAGACTTTCACACCGTCTCCATCATTTAGGTGGGGGTTTGGATGCAGACACAGAGGTGTGGAGGAGGAGGAGGATGATGATGAAGGGCGGGGGGTGGAGGGGGGTGCGAGTCGACCTCTTACACCTCTCTGCTTGACCAAATGGCTCGTGGCCTTCCCCCGACAGAACCTGAGACCTGAGTCTGTCCTGCTGAGACGGCCGTCTGGAAACGCTTTTATTTTGAAAAGCGTCCTCGGCTCAACAGATACCTGCGTTGTGTTTTAATAATGGAGATCGTCTTTTCTTCGCTCCATCTTCATGGTAAACGTCAGATGTTCAAGTTAGAAATGAACTTCAAAGACACAAATGTTTCTGCAGGAGAGGAAGAATTTTTTTTAATTTTTTTTGCCTTGTTTTGTGTCTTCGAGGTTGTTTTTGCATTTCTTTTTACTAGTTTTGCATCTCTTTATAAAGGTTGAATGCCTTCCAAATAAGCCCCTGGGAGCCCCTGGGCATGTACATATTCCGTCTGTTCAGCAGTCCGTCCACTCACAGCACCAGTTCAATCAGAACTGACTAAGATGTTTTAAATCCGAGCGCTCCCAGGAAGCGGTGTTGTAAACGTTGTAAACGTTGTGAATGTTGTGAACGTCCCTCCTTGTTGCACCGGTTTGTGAGTCAGAGTTTTCGGATGCTCGCCGTGTTGAAGGTGTGCAGCTGAGTCATCCTGGAGGTGACGATGAGACTCGCTCTGTCAGAGCAGGCGTTGCTCTTCATCTTTCTCCTAGTTTGAGAAGAAAAGTTTCTGATTTCGTAAAGTACAGAGCAGAAGGTCAGACTCAGTTTGACGTCCACAAGAATGATTTTTTTTTACATTGGTTGGATTTTTGTGTTCAGCTACTGAGAACAAAAGAACAAACAGTGACATAAAGCGGTGAAAACTGAGGAACGTTTTATAAAAAAAATGCCCAAAATGTTGCTGAGCTGAAGTCTTCAGTTGTCTTGTTTTATTTTGTTCAACCAAAAAACCCAAATATTCAGTTTACAAGAATGTTTAACAAAGAAAAAGCAGAAAATAGTCTCTTCAGTAGACTTTGAAATGCAGTGGGAGGAAAACCTTTTTTCCTTCAGTACAAAACTCCATCTAGGAAATGATTGTTTTCAAAAATTTGCTCAACACCTTGATCTTACATACAAGACTCCATTCAGAAAATGACCGATTTAAGACAAATAAAAATGTCTACATGTTTACAGCAGTTGATCACCTGTCGACCAATAAACTGATCGATTAGTGTGTGAAGGCTGAAAACTGAACGCTGAGAGGCGACGAGAAGATGAGTGTCATTGGAGACACTAAAGTAGGACACACACAGTTTAGTGTGTCGGTTGATGAGTCTCCTCCCATGAAAGTGTGTTTATGTGGGATTGGTGTCACCACACACACACACATACGCATATGCGCACGCATACGCACACACTTGCATACGCACACACACACGCATACGCGCACACACACATGTACGCATACGCACACACACACATGTACGCATACGCACACACACACATATGCACGCACACACACGCATACGCGCGCACACACATGTACGCATACGCACACACACGCATACGCGCACACACACACGTACACACACGCATACGCACACACTGCTTTGTGGTCTCGTGGCTGAGTTTAAATTTAGGCAAGAGGCAGCTTACTTTCACACACACACACACACACACACACACACACACACACACACACACACACACACACACACACACACACACACACACACACACACACACACACACACACACGTGCTTGTGCACCTGTCTTTGTGGGGACCCCAGGTGACACCAGACGTTCTGAGGACCATGAACTTTAACCTCAACCTGATGCTGACCCGAATCCCTGAACCGGGTCTGAACCATCAAACACGCACTTCAGCAGTGTGTCCTCACAAAGATGGAACCACACACACACACACACACACACACACACACACACACACACACACACACACACACACACACACACACACACACACACACACATCAGAGTCTTTATATAGCAGTGAACTCTATAGTTAGACTGAGTCAATACTACATCGTCTCTCTTTGGCTTCGCTGCTGTCAGCTGGTTTACACCAAGACTGTTGTTGTTTGTTTGTTGTTGACATCAGTCTTTAATATATTCTCAGTGTGTGACATCTAGAGTGGGTGACAACAAAGTAAAGTCCATTTTTAGCGTCTCAGATGTGAATGTTTTCTTATAATTGAATTTATCTGTGTGTAAACTGAATATTTTTTACGTTTGGACCAAACTTTTTAAGATAATTTAATGTTTAATGTTTTTCCACAATAAAATATGTTTATCATTATGATTAAGACCAAACAATTAATGGTAAAAGTGATCTGGTTGCATCCAGAACTATAAATCGACCGTTTTCTCAATGGAGTCTGGTATCAAGACCGAAAATGTTAAAAGATCTTAAAATCTCAGAAAAATATAAAATATTTGACAATGTTTTGATAATAAATATAAACTGTGGAAATATAAACTGTAAAAATCCCCCCCTGCTTTTTTTTAAATTTTTAAACCCAATCATTTTCACAATGGGGTTTTGTATTAGATGGTAAAAAAAATGGTAAAAAAAAAAAAATCTCTCCAGTTGAATTTCAGTGTCTTTTGAAATTATAAAACTTAGAAATCTCAGGAATATATTGAATATTTGATCATGTTTTAATAATTAATATAATTTGTGGGAATTAAAACTGTAAAAGCTCCTGAGTTTTTTTGGTTTTTTTAAACAATCATCTTCCAAATAGAGTTTTGTATTTGAGGACTAGAAATGTTCGAACCAACGTTAAATACAAACTTGTTCTTGCATAAACTTTAAAGTTTAATAGTGAAGCAGCAGGGACTTTATTAAACTTTATTTACTTTGTGGTTTGACTGTGTTGCGGTCGTTGCTGCTGTGCGTCCTTGACCTGATGAGTTTGTTACTGAGGTACATTTTGCGTAACTCGGTTTGCTTGGAGCTGATAAGCTCGCTGAAAGTTAGATTTTTTTTTTTTTTTTTTTTTTTAAGTCACCTGACTTTATTTAGTGTTTTTTTTTTTTTTTTTTTTTACTTTTCTACAAGCCGCCAATTCACACCATAAAACTATATATTTTATATATATTTTTTTCCTTCATGCCGAATGACTGCGATGTTTTTTTTTGGTGAAGTTTTCCTGGAAGCTCGGCAGCAGAGGATGAACAACATCTCTGACGGTTACATAACTCTGTCTCTGATAATAACGGCTTCACATGGACCAACGACACAGAGAGAGAGAGAGCAGCTATTGTTTCTCCACTTCCTCCATCTCCTCCTCTGCTCTCCTGATGAGAGGCTGCTTCACTTCCTGTTAACCCTTCCTCCTCCTCCTCCTCCTGCCGTTCTTCCTCTCTCTTTCTCTCACAACGGAAAAATGACATATTTGGGGAAATGCTGAGCTTAACATAAGGACAAAATGTTGTCTTTGAATATTTTGGATTTTAACTGTTGGAGCATCAAGAAACACTGAAGTTCAACTTTTCGGCCTCTAATATAAAACTCCATTTAGAAAATGACTGTTTTTAAAAAACTAGAATTTTATGGCTTAAATTTCCACAGCTTGTATTCATTATCAAAACATGGTCAAATATTAAATGTTTTACTGATATTTTTAGTCTTTTAATGTCACTGACATTTTTTTGAAACCTTTTGGCCTTTTGTTTCAAGACTTCATTGAATTTTTTTTTATCATTTTAATGAGTACAGCTAAAATGCAGATTAGTTTTTCTTTTATGATATTAAACTGAAATCAATATAATGTGATGTGATGTCATCACCAACAGTTTACTCATGGTAATTATATCATAATTTTTTTACTCAAACGTAAGAAGATAAAAAAAACAGCATTAAGAAATAAATGTTAAAGAGAACAAAATACGCAACAAAATATTTTAAATTATTGGATTAAAATTATAGCTATCTTGGTGTCAGTCTCTTAATTCCGCTTCACCAGAATAAAATAATTAAATGTGTAACTGTTCCTTTAAATGCAGCAGCGGCATGTTGGTGTTTAACGTAGAAAATCATAAAATCCAAGATAAGCTTCTGTGAGCATCTTCCTCCTCCTCCTCCTCCTCCTCCTTCTCCTCCCGCCTTTCATCTCCTTAGCGCCCCCCCACCACTCCTCCTCCTCTTCCTCCTCCCTCCATCCGTTGTGACATTCTTTCACAGTCGAGGCGCTCGGACTTTGGACTCGCAGTAAATATGGCTTTATTTGCTGCGAACAGGGTGAAGGTGGCTCACAGTGTGTGTGTGTGTGTGTGTGTGTGTGTGTGTGTGTGTGTGTGTGTGTGTGTGTGTGTGTGTGTGTGTGTGTGTGCGTGCGTGTGTGTGCGTGTGCACGCCATCAGCCATCTCTCACACACAGCCCCATGCAGTGGTAGTTAGCTCTGCAAGCTGCTTATCAGCAAGACAGTCTCACCCCCCCCCCCCCCCACCATACACACACACACAGAGCCACTGGCATCCCATACAACAGGTCTGTCCTCCACCCCTCCTCCATCCATCCATCCATTCGTCCATCCGTCACCTCAAAACACGCCTTTAGTTTTGCTGTTTGAGGAATTTTATTGCAGCGGAGCTTCGAACATCCTGCCGCCTTATCAAAATAAAGCGCAATGCAAACACCTCTTGCAGAGCTGCAGTGAGTTTAAAACCTCGTGTCTGGTGAGACCAGAAGGAAGGAATCACTTGCTTTGCTTTGGCCTCTTCAAAGTAAAAGTCTGGTGGATTAATAAAAAAAAAAAAAGAGCAGATGGAGAAAAACTATTTGTAAAAACAGTAGATTTTTAAATGGAGTCTTGTGTGAGAGACAGAATGAGTGTCTGTTGAGACGGTAAGAGTTCAGAGCTTTTAATGTTTGACAGGTTGTTTTGTTATTTTAAAAACAGTAGTTTTCTGAATGGAGTTCTGTATGAGAGGAAGACGAGTCTGCAGCAGGGAGGAAGGTGTTAAACTAATGGAGGCTGCAGCAGCACTTCCCTCCCTCCCTCTCTCTCTCTCTGTTTCTGTCTGTTGCTCGCTCGCCCTCCTCTTCCCTGTTCACCTTTCTTGCTGACTAAACAGTTTTGTCAGCTGGCTGCTGCTAAGGGAGGAGCAGGAGGAGGAGGAGCAGGAGGAGGAGGAGCAGGAGAAGCATGCAAATAACAGTGGCGGTAAATCAACAAAGGTAGATTGAGTTTGAACCACAATCACTTCAGAAAATACACAAACACACAAAAGTGTGTGTCGCTCTGAATTTCAGCCCTTGTGAGGACTTTCATGTCAGATGTGGTGGATTATGTTCGAGTTGTAGGGACGGGAAGACACCATCTCCTTGTTTCCTTTCCTTATTTGTCTCCTTGTTTCATCTGTTTTGTCAGCTTGTTTTTGTTGTTGTTTTTTTCCTTGTTTCTTCTCCTTTCTTGTTTGTTTCTCCTTGTTTCCTTTCCTTGTTTTGCCATCTTATCTCCTCTCCTTGCTTACTCCCCTTGTGGTGACACCTTTTTTCCTGTCCTCATTTCCTCTTCTTGGTTCCTTTCCTCTTTTTCTTTCCTTGTCTCCTTCCCTTGTTTCCTCTCCTTGTTGTGTCACTTTGTTTCCTCCTGTTGTCTCCCGTCCTCGTCTCCTCTCCTCTGATCTGGGACCAGTTTCCTGTCCCGTCTCCTCTTTGTGTTTGTACTTTTATTTTGAAAAGATGCTGGCTGAGAGCAGCAGATGTTTTATTTTATCGGGTCTCTTGAACTTCCTGTAAACTGTTGTTGCGTTTGTGCAACATGTGAATGGAGCCAGTCGGCCATAATCCCCATTAATCTGACTGTTAGCTGTAATCTGACACACACACACACACACACACACACACACACACACACACACACACACACACACACACACACACACACACACACACACACACACACACACACACACCTCCCTCTGAGCAGGTACAATTGTTTGTTCTGCAAACACAAGACACGCCTCGTTGCCGTGGCGACCGCAGCGTCAACATGCCCCCAGACTTTCTTTTTTTTTTGTGTGTTCTTTGACACAAACATGTACGTCCATGTTGACCTGAACATGTGTGTGTGTGTGAAGAAGGAGGAGGAGGAGGAGGAGGAGAAGCAGGTCTGGTTTTCTCCTTCTTGATTTCATGTCCTGGTCTTTGAAGGTTTTTGATGTTTTGATGTTAACTTTGAAACTTCCTGGTTCTAAGCTCCTCCTCCCTCCATCCTCATCATGTTCTTCCTCCTTTTTTCCTCTTCTTCTCCATCCTTCTGCCCCTCCTACTCTTCCTCCTCCTCCTCTTCCTCCTCTTCCTCCTTTGTGATTGGACTTCTGTGTGTGAAGGTTCAGAGCGTCTGGAGACATAAACGTCCACAAACACTCGATACGACGACCGTCAACACGCGCTTTTATTTTCTTACATCCTCCTCTTTCACTCTTCTTCGTCTCTCGGCAGTAAAAACTGAATTTGAGTCATCAATTATTCTGCAGATCGATCGTTTTATCTTTAAAATGTCCAGAAACAAAGAGGAGCTTCACATTCTCACAGTAAACACCTGATATTTTACATTTTTATGAACCATAAAGCATCAGAATGAGGATTGGTGAGCAGAAGAGTTCACTGATACTTTATTGATTCATTGACTGTTTGTCGCAGCTTTAACGTCAGTTTATTTAAAAACTCTTTAAAGTAGAAAAAAAAAACTGTTGGTGTGTGTGTGTGTGTGTGTGTGTGTGTGTGTGTGTTACCTGGTGGGGGAGATGTGTGTTGGTGTGAGTGTGTGTTTGGGGGGGTGGCTCATACATGTTTGCCAGGAAGGGTCTGTCGGTGTGTGTGTGGTGGGTGTGGCCTCAGGTGTGTATTGGGGGGTTTGCAGTTGTAGGTGTGCCCACCAGACTCCATTCAACGTTTAGCTGAGAATAACAATGAACCCTCCCATGGGAAAGTGCCTTGGTGGGACACACACACACCTATGCATGAACACACAAAGGTAGGGGCGTGTGTGTGTGTGTGTGTGTGTGTGTGTGTGTGTGTGTGTGTGTGTGTGTGTGTGTGTGTGTGTGTGTGTGTGTGTGTGTGTGTGTGTTGCCCTGAAGGCAGACTCACAAAGAGGCTTTGAGTCTTTTCACTCGGCTGAAACCTGGTCTTCCTCGGGACCACACCCTGCACACACACACACGCACACGCACACACACACGCACACACACACACGCACACACACACACACAGCATCTGCATCTCATTTCTGTCCTCCTCGTCTCCTCTCCTTGTTTCACCTCCTTCTTCCTCCCTCATCTTCTTCATTTCCTCCTCCAATCGCCTCCCCTTTTCTTTCAAAATAAAAGCTAGACATCAGAACAGCTGACTGTGAGCTCCTCATCTCCTCTGCAGGGAGGGAGGAGGGGGGTGGGGGGAGGAGGGGGTCTACTGTCCTGTCCTGCTTAATATTCTGTCCGGTACCAAAATAAAAGCATGACAGGGTTTATAAAAAGTAAAAAAAGGAAAGAAAAGTATTTTACTAGTTACAGTACAAAGGAGGGAGGAGACAAGGGAGGGACAGAGGAGAGAGGAGGAGGTAAATACAAAGCAGGAATAATAAGGAGGGATGAGAGGGAAAAGGAGAGAAGGAGTCTGAGATGAAAGAAAGAGGAGGAGGAGGAGAGAAACTGAAGGAGGGATGAAGAAGAAAGAGCATCTTTGGTCAGACGTCAGCTGAACTGCATCATCTAATTACAAGTGTGTGTGTGTGTGTGTGTGTGTGTGTGTGTGTGTGTGTGTGTGTGTGTGTGTGTGTGTGTGTTCTGACACAAAGGCGTCCATTATGGAGCGATGAGGAGGTTTCTCTCTCTCTCTCTCTCTCTCTCTCTCTCTCTCTCTGCTTCACTTTGTTTTAACTACATGAAACTTTATTTACACGAAACAAGAATCACTATTTTGGAGCAGTGCATTCTGGGAAATGTATGCAAATGACTAAACTGGTGTTTTTTTTTTAAATTATGATAATAACAATAAGAACTTTAGAATAATGTGAAAAACTTCTGACAAACATCCTGATTATTAAAAACAGATTTAAACGTTTTTGTCGCCACAGTTCCAGTTTTAAAAACAATTTTTTATTAAGTAAATAAAAAAAATAATACAAATTTATTAAATAAAAAACAGAATAAGGGAAATATTATTTTTATTTAAAATAATTGACAAAGTAATTATAAATAAAGTTGATGAAAGGTTGTTTAACGTGACGTATCATGAGATCTTAGATAAAAAAAAATTCAATCATGAAATTTGTTTAATTTGTCTTCAGTCAAAGAACAATGCAGTTTAACGACTGCTGATTTAATGTGTGTGTGTGTGTGTGTGTGTGTGTGTGTGTGTGTGTGTGTGTGTGTGTGTGTGTGTGTGTGTGTGTGCTGCCTCGGGCCTCACGGCGTGCTGAAACATGTAAAAGCCGGTTTGAGCTGTAGAGTTATTGAACACAGACTCATCCTGACTCTGGTGATGAGAGAGAGTTTACTTTGCATACCGAGAGATGAGGAGGAGGAGGAGCAGGAGTCATGGATGAAGAAATACAGATTTTTTTTCATCATATTATCTTCTCTGATTATCATCATTAATCTGAAGGAACATTTAGTTGTAACCTGACTGCACCACAGGCCTGTCAATCAAACAGACACGCCCCCAAAAACAGGTCTTCTTGAATCTTCTTTTCTAATGAATGAGGGATTATTTTCAGATGGACCTCCAGAAAACTAAGAAGAAGGAGTGACTTTAGCTAACAACACCGAGATAACTGATGGACACATTTTATTCACTTTGGATTTGATGAGAGAAGTTGAATGGGAGTCTATGGAGCCGGAGGCTTTTTGGAGCCGACCTCTAGTGGCACTCGCTGGTATTGCAGCTGAAGACACTTCTGGATCAGAACCATTTTACAGACCTGAAGCTACGAACTCTTTCATAAACGGTGTGTCTAAAACTGAAAATATTTAATATTATTTTCTCTGATTAGTCATCTTTAATTATCATTAATCTAAAGGAACATTTTGTTCCTCAGAAATGTGTTTCGACAGGTTGTTTTAAGAACCGGTTTTACAGACCAGAACCAGTCTGGAGGTTTCAGGGGGGATGCAGGTTATGGATGTGGCCAGCTGTGTGTGTGTGTGTGTGTGTGTGTGTGTGTGTGTGTGTGTGTGTGTGTGTGTGTGTGTGTGTGTGTGTGTGTGTGTGTGTGTGTGTGTGTGTGTTCATTCTCCACGACACACATCAGTTTCTTTCAGCCTGCAAATATGTAGACAGTGTGTGTGTGTGTTTTTACTTACACACACACACACACACACACACACACACACACACACACACACACACACACACACACACACACACACACACTGCAAACACACACAGCAGCTGGTGTGTGTGTGTGTGTGTGTGTGTGTGTGTGTGTGTGTGTGTGTGTGTGTGTGTGTGTGTGTGTGTGTGTGTGTGTGTGTGTGTGTGTGTGTGTGTGTGTGTGTGTGTGTGTGAGCCGTACAGACGATGAATGTGTCGCTTGTTGAGCAGAGAGACAACTGCTGGAGGATGATGGGGAGGTGGAGGGAGGTGGAGGGGGTGGAGAGGGTTTTCCAACCAGCAGTTGGAAGTGTTTGTTTTAAATGAGGAAGAAGAAGAGTTTCCTTCACGTAACTTGAACCCTTCAAAATAAAAGTAAAGTAACTGATGATTCAGTTTAACGACCAAAATGAGACCGAAAACACCTAAAATGAGAAATAC
>NW_027210950.1:242500-247500 GCF_029030835.1 Brachyistius frenatus
AGCGGATACAAAACCTGCTTCTGAAGTTTTCTGACGTATGAAATGAATTCATAGGTAGTTGTCGAACTATGAAAGAGGACCTGCTAGTAGGGCGTTCGGCATACTTAGTTTTCTCAGATATAAGTAGACATATGCTAAACAATTGGGTTTAAGATGCAACTCCCTGCTGTGAGTTGTAGCGCTGCAGAACTTGCCTGAGAATTGTTATATTTTTAAGTTCTCTTCAGTATCAAAGTAAATGAGTGATAGTTGTATGTCCATCAAATGGCACATAGCAAAGAGAAACTGTTAATCGTGAATTCGGCATACTTATATTTTCCAAAATGATTGTAGATGTGTGTTTAAAAAAACACATTAAAGTTGCAACTTCCTGTTTTGAAGAATTGCTGTGAATTGGAGCGCTGCAGAACTTGCCTGAGAATTGTTATATTTCTGGGTTCTCTTCAGTATCCAAGTAAAAGAGTGCTAAGAGATATTGGGCCATCAAATGGCACATGGAAAAGAGGAAGTGCTACTTGTGAATTCTGCATACTTCATTTTCAGATATTTCAACAAATGTATGTTCATATATGCCCGCAAACATTACACGTTTCCTGTGACGTTGGTTCCTTGAGTGAAGGTTGTATGTTCTTTAAGCTCAACCTGTGATGCGGTTGCAGACCTTTTCCTTCCTCTTGTTTTCCTCTCTCTCATCATCCTCACCTCCATCCTCAGTTGCCTCCTAATTAGTCTTACCAACCCTCTAAGCCCTTAATCTTTCTGTCTCCATCCCCCTCTCTTTTTTTCCTCCTCCTCATCCCTCCATCATCCCATCCGACCGTAAATACTTCCCAGAGCTTTGCAGCCTGTTGCATCCCCCTTTGTCCGTCCATCTTTTCTCCTATTGTGTATTTTCCTGTCAGTTTACTCCTCCTTGCCCTCTCCCCCTTCCCCTTCCCCCCCTCCCTCACCCTCACCTCACTTTGCCCTGTAACAGCAGCAGATTATCGTCTTTGTGCAGCTCAGCTAAGCCTCCGTTTCCACCACACATCGCCTTTTTGTTTCTTCCTCTCAGGATGCTCTGTATACCTCCGCTTTCGTCACTCGTGTTTAAACACATTTCACAAGAGTTTGCTCGGTTTTTTAAGCCTTATTTTATCCACATTTATATTTCATAATTATTGATGTTAAATTACTTCCATATTTAGAACGCTGTTTTATTGCTGCTGTAAACTGGTGTGTGTTTTTTATTTTGATATCAAACATGCTGCATAGACGCAGTGTCTCCGGTTATCTGACATTGCCCTTCATACTGCAGATACCAGGTATCTCTTTTTGTTACCCACGATGCACCGGGGCGCTCCGGCCTGCACGCCGTCGTCACAGCTCAGTTTGTGTTATCTGGCGGCGGTGATTGTATCAGCACACAAGCAGCACATCGACCTCTGAACTTCAGGTTTATGTGTCGTGTCAGACCTGACTGTGTGTGTGTGTGTGTGTGTGTGTGTGTGTGTGTGTGTGTGTGTGTGTGTGTGTGTGTGTGTGTGTGTGTGTGTGTAGAAAGAAACCGGTTCCAGTCAAATTCAGACTTTGACTTGATTTTTCTGAAGCGAACGATTCGACTGCTGTGAATTATTTCTGTTTCGATGTTTGTTTGTGTTTACAAACTTCAACGTCCTGAATATGATGTTTACGTAGATAAACACGGGAGGCTCGTGTTCACGTAAACACTCGCTGTGTGTGTTTTGCTGTTTGTTTGTTTTATTGTGGTAAATTTGTTTAGTTATTGTGTATATAAATGTTTGTTGTTTGTCTTTTGTGTAACTGTTTGTTTACTTGTCGTTTTTTTTATCTCGTAGTTTGTTTTGTGATAGTTTTTTGTTTGTCTCGTTATTGTTTTTGTGGTATAATTGCTGTTTTTTATTTGTGTCTAGCGTACCTGTTTGTTTATTTGTTTTGTGATTGTTTATCTTTCTCGTAACTTTATTTGATTTCGATGTAATTGTTTTGTTTGTCTGTTGTGTAAGTGTTTTGTTTTTCTTGTGACTTTGTTTATTTGTTTGTTTGGTAATTGTATTTCTCTCGTACCTGTGTTAATTGGTGTTTTTTTTGTTTGGTTTGTCTCGTGTTCGTTTGTTTGTTTGTTGTGTACACGTCTGTGTGTGTGTGTGTTACTGACGGTCTCTCTGCTCTCCCCCCTGCAGTGTGAGCAGTGGTTGCAGACACACACACAACAAACCCCGCCCCCTCCCGTCCCGCCCCGAGACTCGAGTGAGCGAGCGTTGCTTTACAAACAGGACGGGTAAATATGCTCCTCCCTCCATCCCTCCATCGCCGACCTTTGACCCCACCTTCATCTCCTCTCCCCTCCTCTTCATCCTTCCTTGACCATTTTTCTGCCGTCTTCCATCTGCTTTTCCACCAAAAAGTCAGAAAAACAAAAACACGCTGCTCCACCTGCCTGAAGCTTCTTGGCTCCGCCTCTTTGTCATGTGACCTCATTTCCATCAGAAAATGAACGGAGCTTCGCGTGATGCAATCGGCTCCGTCTTATTTCCTGAAGCCTCTTCGGATCTTTTGTTTCGTCCGTCTGCTTCGGCCCGCATGGCGTCGTGGTCGCTCCACCGCATTCGAATGCTGTTTGTGGTCCAGACGCTTCTTTTATCGCCTTGTTTGCACTTTTTCGAGTTTTAAATCTGTTGAAGGATCTTCAGTCTGACTTCTGCATGAAATTCAGCATCTTTGGAGTCTTTAAATCTCTTCTGGAAATAAAAAAAAACATGTCGAGAACAGAAGTCGTGCTTCAAGAGAGAAAAGATGGATGAATGTGTGTGTGTGTGTGTGAGAGAGAGTCGAGGAATCTGCGTGCTGATTGGCTGAGAGCCGGCAGACATTTTCCACAGTCGGCCTCGCTCGGCGGTTGGCTGAGGCGCTCCCCCCTCCCCCCCCTCCCCGCTCTGCCTCCCGGCTGTGGTATGCCATACAGTGGGGCTGACACACCGTCGATGCTATCTCAACACTTTATCACAGCGGGTCTAAACTCCACTTCAACACACACACACACACACACACACACACACACACACACACACACACACACACACACACACACACACACACACACACACACACACACACACACAGAGCAGTCAATGTGTAACTGAGCTGGAGGGCAGAAAACGAGTGAGAGCAGGGAAGAGCCTGAAAGACCAGATGATGCAAGAAGGGAGGAGGAAGAGGAGGAGGAAGAGGAGGAGGAGGAGGATGATGAGCAGAGGGAGAGTCAGAGTTGCTCACATGGAGACGCTGGAAACTAAACCGAACCCAAAGTCTGTTTCATAGTTTTGGCTAAAAGACGACAGGAAAGATGGAAAAAAAAAATGGTCGAAAGTATGTGGACACCCCAGGACATGAAAGATCGTTTTAAAAACAACTTCTAAGGAAACGTTTTTCAAAATAAAAGAACACAAAGAAGGAATTGTTTAATTAGCATAAAAAAAATTATGATACAGAAAAATAAATAATTAGTATAACACATGCAATGGTTATTTGTTTGAAGGATAAACCGAAAGTGCATCTTCGTCCTGCTTTTACGAACTTTTACACTTTGTGCACTACGGTTGCAGCGGACGAAAAAACATTTTAAACATTTTTTTTCTGCCAAAGTGGAAAAAAAAGTTTGTGTCCTGAGAGGAGAAGTGGCGCCACCAGGTGTTTATGTCAGTGAGGTCAACCTTTTAAAATGCAGGTTAATTTTACGTTATTCACATTTCTGATTTGCGCACAAAAAGCTTGTCTGGAACAATTTTAACGAAAAAATTATTAAAGAAAAAGAAGTTTACAAATGTTTTTATGGAGTTTTTTATACATCTGCTCAGAGACACAAACACAAAACACGGATCTTTAGTTCTGCGTTTGGATGAAAACTGAAGATGATGTGCGTTTTTGCACACAAAAAAAGCCAGGAGAAAAAATACCTCAAGTTTGGCACAAAAATAAATAAATTATTGAAAAAGTTGGTGTAGAATTGGCACTGCTGAGTCTTTATCTTCGTAAACTAGACTTTTAGAAATGGAAACATACTTTAATTCACTTTTGTTTTTTGCAGATTTTTTGGTAAACTGTTAAAAGTTGCACACATTATTTAGATGTAAACTTTTCTTCAAATTTGTGCCACATTTGCACAGAAACCGTAACTAACAAACAGTAAGTTTTTTTCTGCAAAAATAGCTGGTTAGAAAAACCGGTTGATGACCAGGTGTCCACATACTTTTGTCAGGTGACCAGGTGTCCACATACTTTTGTCAGGTGACCAGGTGTCCACATACTTTTGTCAGGTGACCAGGTGTCCACATACTTTTGTCAGGTGACCAGGTGTCCACATACTTTTGGCCGTGCAGCGTGAAACAGTCGAATCTGCCTCGGGAGGTTCAGACTTTAGTTTCGTATGTTTGTGTTAACAAGTTCGGGCAGAACGCTGCGAGGAAGGAGGTGACAGGAGGAGCAGTGGAGGATGGGTAATGGCAGCTGAGTGTTAGATGGTGGTTTAGGGGAGGAGGAGGAGGAGGAGGAGGAGGAGGGGGGATGGCCATCAATCTGTCTGTCTCGTGGGGAAGCTAGCGAAGCGCTCTGTTGAGACTCCTGTGAGTGTTTGAACTTCCTGTTGTGGTCGAAAAGCAGAAAGAGTTGTTTCACTTTCTTCAAGTTTGATATTTTCTCAGAAACTCCAGCGTCTCGTTTCTCATTCAGCTTTTATTGTTTTTGAGACGTTTAGTTTGAACACTTTTACTGCATCCATGACCGTCCACATACTTTTGACACTTTGCTGGACTTGAAGCTCCGCCTCTTTCTCACTGTGATAAGTAATTGGATGAAAGTTGGATGCTAAGTTGATGCAGCTGTCCAAAGCTTATTAGCTTTAGCTGCTAGCGCCAATCCTGTTTGAGTGGAGCACTGATAGCTTAGCTTCAGATGCTAACGTGATGGTGCACAAGTTAGCGTGTATTCACGACCTCTGAGTC
>NW_027210950.1:252500-275942 GCF_029030835.1 Brachyistius frenatus
GGGTCAGTCGGACAACAGAATAAAGTCAAATAAACGTCTCAAAATCTGCACCGAAGACTTCAGTGTTGCAGTAATCCAGATAGTCAACTGTACGTTTATGGGTGCGCTACAAACAGGAAGTAGGAATAGTTCATTCGACCACTTTTAACGTCAACAAACAAAACAGGGTTTAAATCCCAGCGCGCTGAAAAGCAGGAAGTCGTGTCAGATGTAATTACAGCTGCTCACGTGTGTTCTGGACCGGATTAAAATCACAGAGCAGGACAGGAGATATAAAAACACCCAGAACAGGTCTGAACATCCAAACAATCAATCATTTGTGCACATTATTTATCTGATCGTTTCCTCTCAGGCTCTGCAGGTTTATTTTTAAAACACTGGTTTTGTTAATGTACCTTTGAATGAACCAACTCATCTTTTTCTCCTTCTTGTTCTGCAGTCCTTCACCCGCCAAGTCGCTCACGGCGGCCATGAGAGCTCCGCCCAGCCGCAACGCACGACGCAACCCGGTACGCAACACACTCTGTTAACTCCGCCTCCATCTGTCGCTTCTTCTCGTCGCCTTTCCTCGTCTCCTTCTTGTTACGTTTTGTTGTCTTCTGTCCTCGTTTCCTTCCCTTTTTTCATGTCCTCTCCTTGTCTCTTCTCCTTATCTTCATCTTTTTGCCTCGTCACTGTTGTGCGTTCCTTTTCTCCCATCATGCACTCTGGCATTCCACGTCGCGTCATCACTTCCTGTGGCTTAAACAGGAAAAGGGAAGTGCTGTGTGTGTGTGTGTGTGTGTGTGTGTGTGTGTGTGTGTGTGTGTGTGTGTGTGTGTGTGTGTGTGTGTGTGTTGTGGGGGAAGGGGGGTCATGTGTAGAGATTGTTTTCCCAACGTTTCCTCAGCAGAGCAGCACTGATATGTGAAACCACGATAGTGAGGACGTTGGTGTTTTGTGAGGACGCGTGTCCATTCCGTCACGCGTGTTCAGGGTCCTCACAATGCACCTTGTTAACACGGGTCCCCACAAGGAAGCAGCACAAACACGCGTGTGTGTAGCGCCTCAGATGGTTTTGTAGCTGGATACGATGCATCAGGTCAAACTGAGGCTCCATCAAACCACATCTGGACTCGACTGCTGGGCCACAAACACGCTGCTCCACACGGTAGCATCACGTGACTGGCACACGCTAATGTACCGCCAATCACACGGACTCTCCAGATTCATGTAACGACACTAAATATTGACAGGAAACATATTTGGGAGCAATTAAAGAACAAAAAAAAGTTTGACTCAAACATCAACATGAGAGGGGCGGGGCTTATTACCTACACTGCAACCAGCCACCAGGGGGCAATCCAGATATTTTGGCCTCTTGTCTTTTTTGTTGTTGTTTGTACCATATTAACATGTATGTTTGTTTATGTTGTGTGTTATTGTTTATTTTTATTTATCAGGAGACCAAAGACGACAGCTCAGCGTTTATCTGTCCGCTGTGTGATAAGGACTGTCTAACGCAGCACCAGCTGACCATGCACATCAGACAGGTGAGGCGTCGCCACGGTGATGATGTCATAATAACAATAGCGACGAGTTGATGCTGAGTCGTGCGTCTTCGTCTCCGCAGCACAACGCCGACACCGGAGCGACGGACCACTCCTGCAGCATCTGTGGGAAGTGCCTGAGCTCGGCCTCGTCGCTCGACCGCCACATGCTGGTTCACAGCGGCGAGAGGCCGTACAAGTGCAACATCTGTGGACAGACGTTCACCACCAACGGCAACATGCACAGGTGCTGCAACACACACACACACACACACACACACACACACACACACACACACACACACACACACACACACACACACACACACACACACACACACATTGGTGGGGAAAATTAAAATGTTCACAGTTGTTTTGATCCACTCCCGTTTGCCCCGTTAAAGCTGCTTCATCACACAGTTAACAGAAACTCAACACTTCCTGTGTCCGTTTCAAATTAAAAGCCTAGACAGAAACTTGTCAATACTTAACGAGGCTTTTATTTTGAAAATATTCATAGGGAAAATGTTGCGATTGAAGTTGGATGTTTAAAACGAAGCAGAATTACATTGTTGACGTCATCAAGTGAAAGTGATTGAAATATACGTTATTGATGAACCTTAGAAATGAAGCCACGACTTTAACCCACAAGGCACTACACCGCTGAACTTCCTGCTCCCTGCTGACCAATCAGAAGTGAGCATCAGGGCACACACACACACACACACACACACACACACACACACACACACACACACACACACACACACACACACACACACACACACACACACACACACACACACGGGCAGAGGAAGTTAGCGTTTAACCCAATCCTCAGTCATCCATGATGGACTGAACCCAAAATGGTCCTGCGTGTGTGGGAGGGAGAGGCGGGGAGGGGGGCGCAGGGGGGTTGACACAGGAAGTGGGGACAACTTTAAACAACCCACCCTCATCTCCAATACACACACACACACACACACACACACACACACACACACACACACACACACACACACACACACGGAGAGAACAACGCCCAGTCATTTATCAGTGATGTCCAGCCTCCAGCGTCAGACCCAACGGTCCCTGCAGCCGTGTGTGTGTGTGTGTGTGTGTGTGTGTGTGTGTGTGTGTGTGTGTGTGTGTGTGTGTGTGTGTGTGTGTGTGTGTGTGTGTGTGTGTGTGTTTTACTGAATGTTCGGTGTCTTCTCTGAGTGAGTCTTGTGTCTCCGCGGTGACGGTATGAGGAGATGTGGGCAGGAAGGAATGACCGTAGGACGACGGAGACACAGACATCTGCTGCAGCTTTCTTCATCCGTGTGTGTGTGTGTGTGTGTGTGTGTGTGTGTGTGTGTGTGTGTGTGTGTGTGTGTGTGTGTGTGTGTGTGTGTGTGTGTGTGTGTGTGTGTGTGTGTGTGTGTGTGTGTGTGTGTGTGTGTGTGTTTGTGTTGTCTGTGTTTCTGGGTGTTGAGTTGGTGGACAGACACTCTGTTCTTCTTCTGTTGTTCTGTCAGAGTTTTATAAAACTGAAGAGAGACGGACGCTGATTTACAATGCAAACTGGTTGGGGGGGGGGGCGGGGGGGACAGCCAACAGCCTCTCTGTAAAAAAAGATTTTACATCTTATATTGCTGCGGTAGGAAAAGAAAGGGGGGGTAGCATCCTTTTATAATGAGGAAGACTTTCCTGCTCGTCTTCAAACAGGAGGAGGAGGAGGAGGCAGGAAACAGAAACAGTTTCCTTTCCTTGTTGATGATGATGAAGATGATGATGAAGATGAGAATGTTTCCCTGTCTTTGTTTCTTCTTCTTCCCTGTGTCCTCTTCTTGTTCCTCGTTTCCTCTCCTTGTTTCCTTTCCTTCTTGTTTCCTTTCCTATCCTTGTTGATGAAGATTGCCAGGGTTCTCCTTTCCTTTCTCACCGCTTCTTTATTTTTTTGTTTTTCCTACATCCTTTTTTAAACGTTTCCTCTTTTCCTCTGTGTGTGTGTGTGTGTGTGTGTGTGTGTGTGTGTGTGTGTGTGTGTGTGTGTGTGTGTGTGTGTGTGTGTGTGTGTGTGTGTTTTGTGTGTGTGTGTGTGTACAGTGACATGTGCGGTTGAGCAGCTGTTTGCGACTCAAACACACACGTCGGTCAGGATTGTGTGTCTGCTGACTCGGCATGTTTGCTGCCCTCTGATTGGTCGGCCGCTGTGTCACCGTACAGTTCGAACCGAGCAGACTTTGCTCTGGTTGGACCGCCTCCTCTCCTGCACTCTGATTGGTTGATGAGCAGCTTCCCGTCAGCTGGTCTGAGATCTGCTGACTGCGGGTGTCAGGACCTCTTATGGGCGTCCAGCCTGCTGCCTGTCGGTCTATTAATAGAAGACAGGGTCGCCTCCTCCTCCTGCCTCCTTTTTTCCTTACCTCCTTCTCTCCTTCCCTCAGCTGTCCTCCTGTCTTTTATCTCCTTGTTTCCTCTCCTTGTTTCCTCCCCTCTTTTAACTCCTGTAACCTGACACCTTCGCTGCAGCTACAGGAGAGCTGGACGACCTTTATGAACACAAACACACATGCTGACGGGCCACTGTAGCCCCGCCCCCTCTGTTGTCCGTCACCGCTGACAGACAGGGTAGCAATGTTACCCAGAATTCCTGGCGGTCTGCCGTGACTCCGTGTGACGTTTGACCTTTTAATCGTGACCTTCGACCCTCTCCGTCTCTCAGACACATGAAGATCCACGAGAAGGACCCGGCCAGCGGCCTGCTGCCCGTCAGCCCCCCCTCCCCCAACAAGCGGCGCCGTCCGTCTGTCAAGAGGAGGCAGGAGGAGGAGAACGGGGAGGAGCCTCCCACCAAGAAGGTAGGAACACCACATCTCAGTCTGATGATGATGAAGATGATGATGATGATGATGATGGTGATGATGATGGTGATGATGATGATGATGATGATGATGCATGAAGATGCTGGTGATGATGATGATGATGGTGATGATGATGATGCATGAAGATGCTGGTGATGATGGTGATGATGATGATGATGGTGATGATGATGATGGTGATGATGATGATGATGGTGATGATGATGATGATGATGCTGGTGATGGTGATGATGATGGTGATGATGATGATGCATGAAGATGCTGGTGATGATGGTGATGATGATGATGGTGATGATGATGATGATGCATGAAGATGCTGGTGATGATGATGGTGATGATGATGATGATGATGATGGTGATGATGATGATGCATGAAGATGCTGGTGATGATGATGATGGTGATGATGATGATGGTGATGATGATGATGCATGAAGATGCTGGTGATGATGATGATGATGGTGATGATGGTGATGATGATGATGGTGATGATGATGATGCATGAAGATGCTGGTGATGCTGGTGATGATGGTGATGATGATGATGCATGAAGATGCTGGTGATGATGATGGTGATGATGATGATGGTGATGATGATGATGCATGAAGATGCTGGTGATGATGGTGATGATGATGGTGTGTTCAGGTGGTGGAGGTCGCGGCGGGCGAGGAGGCGGCGGCGGTCCGCGGTTCGGAGGAGGAGCTTCTTCCGTGTCCAATCTGCTTCAAGACCTGCAACTCCAGACTGGACCTGGACGCTCACATGGACGCTCACCCCGATACGGCACTCAGGTACCTTCATCACCCTCCTCCTCTTCATCATCCTACTCTTCTTTATCTTTATCTTCATCATCTTCATCTTCAACTCTCTTCTCATCTACTTGAACTTTTTCCTCCTCTTTCTATCCTCTTCTCTCCTTGTTTCCTCTCCTTGTTTCCTCTCCTTGTTTCTTCCACTCAGACTCCCACAATCCTTTGCTTCCTACCCACAGATCTGGCAGTAGTGTAAGAAAGTAACTAAGTACATTTACTCGAATACTTCAGTTTAGTTTTAAGAGTTTAAAACAACAACAACAACAGCTGATAAAACACATGAATGTAGATGAGCTGGAGGAAGAGGGATGAAGAGGAGGAGGAGGAGGAGGAGGAGGAGGGATGAAGAGGAGTCTAGTAAGTTAGCAGGCCAGATAGAAACAACTTAATAAGTCAGAGAGGAGGAGGTGCTCGGCTGGGCACCGTTGCTATGAGAACACCCCCTCCCCTTCGGAAAAAAAACCACCGTCTGTCACCATGGCAACACAACTCATTACACACACACAGAGCGAGTTCAAAGTTTAAGGCGTGTTTGTCATGTTGACTTTTAGTCATGGAGGAAAAAAAAAATCAAAGAAGGAAGGAAGGAAGGAAGGGAAAAGGAGAGATGGAAGGAAGGAAGGAAGGAAGGAAGCCAAAAGAAGGATGAAAGGATGGATGAATGAAAGGAAAGAGCATTGACAGAAGACAGAAGAGTGAAGGGAACAAGGAAAAGAAAGAAGAAGGAACAAGGGAGGAAGGAAAGAGAGCAAGGATAGCAAGAAGGAAAGAAGGAGGAAATAAAAGAAAGAATAAAAGAGGGAGAGAAGGAGGTCAGCAGGCGGCGCTGAGCTCGTTATGGAGGAAGGACAATATTTAGCTGTAAATCCTCACTAATCAGTCTGTAAGAGGATCGACTGCAGGAAGGAGGGAAGGAGGGAAGGAAGGAAGGAAGGAATGAAGGATGGATGGAAGGAGGGAAGGAAGGATGAATGGATGGAAGGAAGGAAAGATGGATGGAAGGAGGAAAGGAAGGATGGATGAATGGAGGGAATGAAGGATGGATGGAAGGAGGGAAGGAAGGAGGGAGTGAAGGATGGATGGAAGGAGGGAAGGAAGGATGGATTGATGGAGGGGGGATGGATGGATGGAGGGAGGGAAGGAAAGGAAGGATGGATGGATGGATGGATGGATGGATGGATGGATGGATGGATGGATGGATGGATGGATGGAGGGAGGGAAGGAGGGAGTGAAGGATGGATGGAAGGAGGGAAGGAAGGATGGATGGAAGGAGGGAAGGAAGGATGGATGGAAGGATGGATTGATGGAGGGGGGATGGATGGAGGGAGGGAAGGGAAGGAAAGGAAGGATGGATGGAGGGAGGGAAGGAAGGATGGATGGAAGGAGGGAAGGAAAGAGGGAGTGAAGGATGGATGGAAGGAGGGAAGGAAGGATGGATGGAAGGATGGATTGATGGAGGGGGGATGGATGGAGTGAAGGACGGAAAGGAAGGATGGAGGAAAGGAAGGATGGAAGGAAGGAGGGAGTGAAGGATGGATGGAAGGAGGGAAGGAAGGATGGATGGATGGAAGGATGGATTGATGGAGGGGGGATGGATGGAGGGAGGGAAGGGAAGGAAAGGAAGGATGGATGGAGGGAGGGAAGGAAGGATGGATGGATGGATGGATGGAGGGAGGGAGGGAGGGAGGGAGGGAGGGAGGGAAGGGAAGGAAAGGAAGGATGGAGGGAGGGAGGGAGGGAAGGAAGGATGGGGAGGGATGGAGGGAGGGAGGGAAGGATGGATGGATGGATGGATGGATGGATGGATGGAGGGAGGGAAGGAAGGGAAGGATGGAGGGAAGGAGGGAAAGGAAAGATGGAGTGAAGGACGGAAAGGAAGGATGGAGGAAAGGAAGGATGGAAGGAAGGATGTAACCTTGGATAACTCTGTTTACTCGAAGCACTCAAGTTTTTAGCAGCTTTTCATCAGCACTCTACAGAATTACAAACATGGCCTCCGTCGTAACTCGGTTTCATTTATATCCATAAAACTTTCTTCTAAAGTCATTTTAAACTTTTTATTTTTGATGTCTTAAAACTTTTTTCTTGAGCTGATTGATTTCTTCACAAACGGAGCGAGATGTTCGACTCTGTTGGAAACATGACTCAGAGGCTCGATTCAAAATCAAACACATCGGACATTTATTCTTGGAAGAAGGAGCAACTCCACCCCTCCAAGAGAACTCCACCCCTCCAAGAGAACTCCACCCCTCCAAGAGAACTCCACCCCTCCAAAGAGAACTCCACCCCTCCAAGAGAACTCCACCCCTCAAAGAGAACTCCACCCCTCAAAGAGAACTCCACCCCTCCAGGAGAATTCCACCCCTCCAAGACAACTCCACCCCTCAAGGAGAACTCCACCCCTCCAAGACAACTCCACCCCTCCAGGAGAACTCCACCCCTCCAAGAGAACTCCACCCCTCCAGGAGAACTCCACCCCTCAAAGAGAACTCCACCCCTCCAGGAGAACTCCACCCCTCCAAGAGAACTCCACCCCTCCAGGAGAACTCCACCCCTCCAAGAGAACTCCACCCCTCCAGGAGAACTCCAAGGAGAACTCCACCCCTCAAAGAGAACTCCACCCTCAAAGAGAACTCCAAAGAGAACTCCACCCCTCCAGGAGAATTCCACCCCTCCAAGACAACTCCACCCCTCAAGGAGAACTCCACCCCTCCAAGAGAACTCCACCCCTCCAGGAGAACTCCACCCCTCAAGGAGAACTCCACCCCTCCAGGAGAAACCCCTCAAAGAGAACCACCCCTCCAGGAGAACTCCACCCCTCCAAGAGAACTCCACCCCTCCAGGAGAACTCCACCCCTCCAAGAGAACTCCACCCCTCCAGGAGAACTCCACCCCTCAAGGAGAACTCCACCCCTCAAGGAGAGGTGTCCAGCAGGGCTCCAGATGTCCTCCGTAGTTCAGCTTTATACAGTGTGACCAACAGTCACCTCCGTTGCCTTTGTCTCTGCTTTCGTATGGTAACACAGAGTTGTTTAGGTCACAACATGAGGACACCGGAGTCGTTGATTAGATGCAGAAAGTCAAACAAAAAGAAATCACTTGCAAATAAGACAGAAACCAGAAGAGACTTTTCGGAGCCACGATGCAAACAAGAGGAGACAAATCTTTTTTTACATCACTCACTGATGGATGTTAAATTTTTAGAAAAGTCAATGGACTTCTGAATGAGGTTTAATAAACTTCTGAAAACTTTAGTTTTTTTTTTACTTTGGATCTTCTTGAAATTTACAACCTTAAAATTATTATTATTTTTTTTTTTAAACAATCAATTGAAGAACAATTTTCTGTTATTAATTTCCTCAAAGTCGACTAATCAAGAGGATGTGAAGGGAGAAGCTGCTCAACAAGTGCCGGTCCACATATGGTCCAGACTCTCCTCCCTCCAACCCCCTCCAAAAAAAAAAAAAAATCCTCCAAGGGGATTACACACACACACACACACACACACACACACACACACACACACACACACACACACACACACACACACACACACACACACACACACACACACACACACACACACACACACACACACACACGTGCGCTCGGGATGTGATAAGAGTGTGTGACTGCAGCAGACACTGAGCAGCTGTCCTCTCAGTGCTTAACGAGAGCCGGACCAGAGTTATCAGAGAAACACACACACACACACACACACACACACACACACACACACACACACACACACACACACACACACACACACACACACACACACACACACAGGTCTGTCATGCAGTGCCTGTGGGGACCCACGTTGGCCGAACACACACGGTCGTCCCCAGTTACCTGCAGGTCACTAAAGCTTTAAAAAAAAAAAAAAAAAACATGTAAATATAGAAATATTTACATCCCCAACTTGCTGCATGTTAAACAGATGAAATCAGCAGAGCAAATGCAAAAATAAGAGAAATAATTATAATAAATATTAAACACATACGTAAATGAAATAAAGGCATTGAGCTCGTATAAATAAAATAAATGACAACGAAAGAATAAAACATTAACATAAACGTCGACACCTGAAATCTGCTTTGCGGGGAAAAAGGACAAAATGATAAAAAAAAAACCCGATGTGGATCTGAAACTCAGATGAGAGAAACGTGGAGAAATGTTGCCTCCTGGTGGCCAAATGTGGAACCGCAGCTATGCAGATCCCATGAAGTGGTGACTTTTTGTGTTTGCTCCCTCCATATTTTCAACGCTGGTATGTTTTGGTGTAAAACTTTCTTCTCCGCGGATACGAGTCGGTTTTCGTTGGTTTTATCGCGTGACGCTCGCAGACGCTAAGAAAATGTTTCATTTGTTTCGTTTGTGTGCGTAGGTGTGATTTCTGCTGCCTCTCCTTCCGAACCCACCGCGGTCTGTTGCGTCACAACGCCGGGGTTCATAAGCTCCTCCCCCAGGACCCGAGCGGCCGCCCCTTCATCCAGAACAACCCCTCCATCCCCACCGGCTTCAACGACCTGGCCTTCATCGACTTCTCCTGCAAGAAGTTTGCTCACATCGCGCAGGTATCCGTCCGTCCGTCCGTCCGTCTGCTCGGTTGTTGTCGGATTTCAGGTTTTTTTAACGAGGTCTTTGTGTTGGTGAAGGTTTGGTGTGAGACCAACCTGCGTCGCTGCATCAGCAAGTTCCACCGGTTCGTCTGCGACTGCTGCGACAAGGCGTTCCCCCTTCGCTCGGCCTTGGACCTCCACAAGAGCACCTCCCACGGCGACGCGCCCGCCGAGGAGACGACGGCCGGGGAGGCGGACCGAGCGGAAAACGAGCGGGGGGACGCCGAGAAAGAAGCCACGCCCCCGCAGCAGGCCAGCTTCCTGGAGGCGCTCGGCCTTCAGCACATTTCTAAGGTACGCTTTGGACGAAAGTTACACATCCACGAAGAATTACTAAACTGTGCTGATTTTGAGACTTTTCTCTCTCGGTCCAACATTTGGAGTAACCAGCACCTGTAAAAGTAAAAGACGGGAATATTCAGGCAGCACTGAACTCACCAGAGAGATAACTGTCTGAGTTCAAAACGATCGGACACCAAAGAGTTGAATTTACGTGGTGGAGAAGCGGCGGGAACTTGAGTCGGACCGAGAATCGACCCGTGGCTTTCCAAGCTTTCAGAAACTCGTGTTCCAGATGTTGAGTGCAAACTTGTTTTTTCTTCCTCAGGTGAAGTCGGGTCCCACCGACGATGAGATCCATCAGGCCCACCTGGACAGCATCAAGGTGATCCACGTGGAGCCTCCGTCCTTCAGCCTCCCCCAGGAGCCGGCGTCGGCCTTCCTGTCCGGAGGTCTGGGTCTGAGCTTCGGACTCGGCGGGCTGGCGGCTCTCAGCATCCCTCTGAAGGACCCGGGCTCGGCCCTGCAGGGTCTCTCCCAGCGAGACGCCCTCAGCCTGCTCTCCCTGCAGCCCTTCCCGACCGGCTTCCTGCTGCAGCCCGACGGCGGCGCCGCGGCGGCCAGCGCCGCCTCGTCGGGCGTCAAACCCGGAGAGGCGGGTGGAGCCGGGATCATGGAGCTGGCCGACATCCAGCAGATCCTCAAAGTGGCGACTGCAGCGCCCAATCAGATGGGACTTCCACCTCTGGCCAAAGCTCCCGGATTCTTGAGAGGTGGGTGTCGAGAGGGAGGTTCTGGTTCTGGTTCTGGTTCTGGTTCTGGTTCTGGTTCTGGTTCTGGTTGGTGTGCTGATGGTTTGTGTCCCTCCTCCAGGTCCGGTCCAGGCTCAGAAGGCGATGCCTCCACTGAAGCCCAAACCTCCCATCAGCCCTCGCTCCAGCCTCACGGCGACGACTCCCCCCACCCTGCAGAGCTCCCAGCAGGCCTCACTGGGCTGCATCAGCCCCAGCCTGCCCCCCCCCACCCACGGCCTCTTCAAAACGCCTTCCTCCTCGTCCTCCTCCTCTTCCTCCTCCTCCTCTTCGTCAGGCAGCAACGGAGGACAGATGGACGCCGAGTGTATGGGCGACGCTCACACGCCGCCGTCGTCGTCCGATTCGCCGCCGGCCGCCACCACAGCTGTGCACGAGGAGGCGGGGCTTAGCGGCAGAAAGCCGGGAACCAAAGGAGGGAACAACGCCGGCTCGGCTAAAGGCTCGTTCCCGTGCCGCTTCTGCGACCAGGTGTTCTCCTTCTCCGGCGTCCTGCAGGCTCACATGCGCTTCCACCTCGGCATCCTGCCGCACCAGTGCAACATCTGCGACTACGTAGCGCCGGACAAAGCCACGCTGATCCGTCACCTGCGGACGCACAGCGGCGAGCGGCCGTACGTCTGCCGGGTCTGCCACTACCCGTTCACCGTCAAGGCCAACTGCGAGCGCCACCTCAGGAAGAAGCACGCCAAGACCTCGAGGAAGGACATCGAGAAAAACATCAAGTACGTCACCTCCACCGCCACCGCGGCAGCGATCACCGCCACCACCACCACCCAGGACACGGAGACGGGCTGCACCGGCGCCGAGACCACCTGCCGGTTCTGCGGCGAGGACCTGAAGACGTACCGGGCGCTGCAGATCCACCTGCGCACGCACAACGGCTGCCAGAGGAAGCCCTTCGAGTGCCGGCGATGCGGCGCCGCCTTCCTGGCCAAACGCAACTGCATCCACCACCTGCTGAAGCAGCACCCGGAGGTGCAGGAGAGGGAGATCGAGGAGCACATCGCCACGCTGCTGCCCGCCGCCGGCGCCGGCCGCACCGCTCCGGTGAACCCGACGGCGTTGAACGGGATCGGTCAGGCGCTGCAGGCGGTGAAGGTGGAGGAGCTGCCCGGCGCGGGTTATCCCACAGACCTGGACCAGCCGCTCGACTTCTCCTCCAAGAGCCGCGGAGGCGGCGGCAGCCTCGCCGGGTCGCCCGGGGTCAAACTGGAGAACGCGTCCCCGACCTTCGACTGCTCGTCTCTGGACCAACCCATCGACCTCTCCATCCCCAGCAAGAGGCAGCGGAGGGAGGCGGCGGGCGAGAGGAAGGAGATCAAGACGGAGCAGAGCGGCAGCAGCATCGTGGAGCAGCAGCAGCTCGCCGTGTCCAAGGACGACAAGACGGCGAGCGCCCTGCCCCCCTGCACCCGCACCCCCAGCTCGGCTGCTACCAGCTCCCCCCCGGATCCACCCCTCCCCCCGCCTCCCTGCCCGGCTCCGCGCGGGCCCAGCGCCTCAAACCGCTGCTGCCCAAACCCAGCGCCTCCTCGGCGCCCTGCACGTCTCTGAAGGAGCTGCCTCCGCTCGCCTCCATCGCTCAGATCATCCACTCCGTCTCCGGAGCGCCCGACCTGCTGAAGAGGGAGGCGGCCTCGCTGGAGGGGAAACTGGGCGTCGCCTCCTCTCCGGCCGACTCGTCCGCCGACGCCCCCGGACCCTCTGACCTCCTGGAGGCGCCGAGCGAGGAGGTCCATGAGGGATCTTCCAGGTATGTGACTTTCATTGAAAAAAACCCAAAACATTTCTATTTTACCCTGTGGTGGATCAGCTCTGATCCCCCTTCTTCCCTTCCTCCTCCTCCTCCCGCTTCTCCTTTCCTCCCCCTCGCAGCCACAGGAGGAGGTCCAGGAAGAAGCCGGCCGCCGTGGTGCTGAAGGAGAAGGTTGTGAGCGGCGGCATCGACCTGGAGTCCAGCGGGGAGTTCGCCAGCGTGGAGAAGATGCTCGCCACCACCGACACCAACAAGTTCAGCACCTACCTGCAGACGGGCGACGCCGACCTGGGAGGGAAGAGAGGTACGACGCCGCCGGGGTTCAATGTTCCCGTCGCGAGTTCGTTTGCTCCGTGACGTTTAAAAACCCTCCTCTGTGAACAGATGGAGACGCAGCCGGAGGAGCGGAGGAGAAGGATGGAGGCGCGAGGGAGGAGGGGAAGCCGGCGGCGCCCAAAGGGAAGAAAAACGCCTACTCCAACTCTGTCCAGAAGATGACCTGCCCCTTCTGCCCCCGAGTGTTCCCCTGGGCGAGCTCGCTGCAGAGACACATGCTCACACACACAGGTAACACACAAATACACACACACACACACACTCTCACACACTCTCACACACTCACGCCTCTTATTCAGCGCCTCGTAGACAACCGTCAAATTAAAAAAAAAAACATACATTTTCAGGGTGTTTAAAAGTCTTTAAAAAAAGTGAATTCGGCCTCCTGAAACCCCTGAAAACGTGTCGTCGTCCTTCAGGTCAGAAGCCGTTCCCGTGTCCGAGGTGCGACGCCTTCTTCTCCACCAAGTCCAACTGCGAGCGCCACCTGCTGCGGAAACACGGCGAGACGCATCGGACGCTGCGACGCAACGGTGCCCTCGCGAAGAAGGACGGCGATGAGGGCTCGCACGACAGCGCCGGTCAGAAAAAATAAAATCTACTAGCTTCATTTTAACGCCACGGTTTTTACTAATAACGTCTTTTTAGATCTAAACTGATTTGTTTCCTTAAAAAAAACAAAAAACTTTCATGGTTTGTTTTTATGATTTTTGGAGAATTTGGAGCCCGAAAATCAATTATTGACCAAAAATTTAGTTTCAACTTTTCCCCAAACAAACCTGAAAATCATCGAATGACCCCTTTATATTCATCTCGTGACCCCTCGTTGGGGTCCTGAACCGCAGGTTGGGAAGCACCGGTGGACGTTTTGTATTGATTGTGTTTGACGGTGTCTTGCAGACAGCCAATCGGAGACGGAGCAGGTCGCATCGGAAGCACAAGACCTCAGCAGCCCCATCGGGTCCGCGGACTCGGGCCACGCCCCCACCACGGATAACTCCTCCCCCTGTGAGAACACTCAACCAAGCCCCTCCCACAAAGCAAGCCAAGGTCAGTAAACGCCAAAGTTTTTTAGATTGTCTTTTAGACACAAATTACAACAAAGTAATTTAATATTCGTGATTTGAGCTGTAATTGATTTATTTATTTAAAATAAATACATTTATATAATAAATTAATGCTGAGTCGGACACTTTAATAAAACGTTATCGCTGGACGCATGTTTATTTAAATGTCGTGCTGACGGTTTGTGCTGCAGGTTTCAGTCCAGCTGCAGACCAGCAGGAGACAGAGACCGGCGAGCAGCCCGACCAGCAGGGGGCAGCAGAGAGCCGAACAGCGCAGGGAAAGCAGCCTTCGCTCAGCAGCAAGGTGAGTCCAGAAACGTTTTCATCCACAACATCGTGCTGCAAAGTTTCACCACAAAAACTAAATTCAATTAAATAAACCTTGTCTGACGTTGAATGTCTGTCCTCTCGATGTCCTCACGATGTCCTCTCGATGTCCTCCAGGCGGACAGCACCGACGATGACGACTGCCACAGCAACAAGAGTCTGGACCTCAACTTCGGCAAGAAGCTCATCGACTTCAAGCTCTGCACGTCCTCCTCAGGCTCCGCCCAGGAAGAACACCCCTCCTCTTCCTCCTCCTCCTCTTCATCGGCGCCCTCTACCTCTGCTCCCCCGGCAGCGACGGAGAGCCCGGAGGAGAAAGAGCGAACCTCCTCCTCTTCCTCCTCCGGCGGCCTCGCGCTGAAGCAGCCGGAGTACAAACACGTCTGTCGAGTGTGTAAGAAGAGCTTCCGATACGCCACGACGCTCGCTCGCCACGAGAGGGCGCACCTCTCCGAGGAGACTCCGCCCCCGACGGAGGAGGCCTCATCGGTGAAGGAGGAGGCGACGGAGGGCCAACACGCCGAGGAGGAGGCGACGGACGGTCAGATGGATCCGGAGGCAGAGGAAGGAGGCGCGAAGGGAGGCGAGAGTGAGGCGGGAGAGAGCGGCGAGTCGGAGGAGGAGGAGAAGGAGAAGGAGGAGAGGAGTGACGAGGAGGCGTCGGAACCAAAGAGCCTGGAGGGAGGAGAGGCGTCGGGAGGACGAGTGGACAAGAGGAAGAAGATCTGCAACGTCTGCGGGAAAAGATTCTGGTCTCTGCAGGACCTGACCCGACACATGAGGTCACACACAGGTAACACACACACACACACACACACACACACACACACACACACACACACACACACACACACACACACACACACACACACACACACACACACACACACACACACACACACACACACACACACACACACACACACACACACACACACACACACACACACACACACACACACACACACACACACACACACACACACACACACACACACACACACACACACACACACACACACACACACACACACACACACACACACACACACACACACACACACACACACACACACACACACACACACACACACACACACACACACACACACACACACACACACACACACACACACACACACACACACACACACACACACACACACACACACACACAGACACTCACACACACACACACACACACACACACACACACACACACACTCACACACACACACACACTCACACACACACACACACACACACACACACACACACACACACACACACACACACACACACACACACACACACACACACACACACACACACACACACACACACACACACACACACACACACACACACACACACACTCTCTCACACACACAGGTGTCCATGTACTTCTTTCAACAGTTCTGTAAACTTCTGGATTTGAGGAGGTCCAACTTGTTAGAACAGAGTTTTATATTTGGGTTGAACCTGAGTGTCGGTGTGTTGCTTGCGTCCGTCCAGGTGAGCGTCCGTACCAGTGTCAGACGTGTGAGCGGACCTTCACCCTGAAGCACAGCCTGGTCCGGCACCAGAGGATCCACCTGAAGCCCCGCGGAGCCGACGGATCGTCCGTCGCCAACGACGACGGCAGCGAGGACGGAGACTCGTGCGCGCCGACGCCGACCTCCACCTGCCCGCCGTCGGAGAACGAGAGCGAGTGCGGGAGCGCCGCCGCCGGAGCGAAGGAGCTGGAGGAAGAGGAGGAGGAAGAGGAGGAGGCGAAAGAGGAAGAGATGAAAGAGGAAGAGATGAAAGAGGAAGAGATGAAAGAGGAAGAGATGGAGGCTCGGCTGGACGAATCGGACGACGTTACGGCGTCCAGAGTGGAGTCGGATCCGTCCGCCGCTCCTGAAGACGAAGAGGACGAGTCCGAACGTTCGGCGACGTCGCTTCCTTCCGTCGACTCGACGCCCGGCCGCCAAGCTACTGACACAAAGACGACTACGAGTGCCGACTCCTCGGCCGGCGACCTGACATCGACGCCCGACTCGAACACCTCCAAAGACGTTCCTCCCTCCTCCTCCTCCTCCTCCTCTTCATCTTCCTCCTCCTCCTCCTCCTCCAGCGAGGCCTCGGCAGCCGGACCGACCGACGGCTTGATCCAGGGGCTGCTGGAGATTCACGCCAAGCCCCCTCTGGAGCACCTCCTGCCCAGCGGAGAGCCTCCTCTGGTGGGCGCGGACTGACGTCCCGCCCGACGACACCTCAGTGCCATACGACGGAGACGCTACGCCGGGGAGACGCTACGCCGGGGAGACGCTACGCCGGGGAGACGCTACGCCGGGGAGACGATGCAACAAAACCAGCCCGGATATTTTTCTTTTTTTGATAGAAAGACGAAAACCTCGTTTTCTTGAAGTGCCTTACTACTAGTCCGACTTCTAAGAGATGTTTTTTGCTATATCTTTATCTGCATTATTACGGAGGATGGATCTAATTTTTATAGCTTTTTATGATGACAATGATTTACATTACTATTTTTTTTGTGCGGGGAATCTATATTTCAGCAATAAAAAAATGAATAAAGTTCCGATTTATTATTGTTCTAGATTTGTTTGAGAAATGATGATCAACTTCGGAGATGCCGATGAAGCAGACAGAGAGATGGACCGTCGACATCTGCGTTAATTCTTGTATTTAAATCACAGCCCGCACGAGACCGAACAAATCCCAGTTTTTAAGATTGAAAGCTTCGGATTTAAAGCGAACTTGTCGGGAGGTTGGAGGGAACTTGACTTGTCTTCTTTTCTGGGTTCACCAGACACAGATGCTTTTTTTGTTTAAATTTCCGATGATCACCAGCCACCATCTCCGGTTTGACCAGCCGCCACTTCTGATATTATTTGTTTGAGGGGACAGAACTGAACTCGGAGGCCGTTCGGCTGGCGGTCGAAGTCGGAAGCTTTTTCGTAACTGGAAAAAACCCGCAGAAGGACGTCGTCCGCACGAGAATATTCATGAACTTGTCAAAGTCTAAATTTCTGTGTGAAAAAAACAAGAACTCCTGAAAGGGCAGAAGAAAGTGTTTTGTGTTGTCCATGTTGTCTTGTTGTTTTGTTTTTTGTTTTTTTTGTTTCGAACCCGTCACACTATCGACTTTCATCCCTCAGACGCCCTGAGTTGGTTTTGCGTGTTAATAATTTCTCATTCATAATCATTCTCAGTTGATTCCATGTGTACAGTTAAACGTGACTCGTGATGTCTCGAGGATTTTTGTTTTGTTTTTCTGCATGTGTGCGATTATAAATTGACATTTCGGGTGTCGGGAGAGGAATACTTCTGTTGGGTTTGTTTTTTTTATAACTGAACAAATCAAAAGTTTTTGTTGTGTATTTGTGTGAATGTCGTGTGACTCCCGCCTGTCTCACCGTCGCCCCCTAGTGTTGTTTGTAGGGGTCACCACAGGGCCCTCAGAGTTCTAACGATCTCCGCTAATACCTGAACGCGGGTTCAGTTTACCTCAACTTCTGCTTTTAACTGCAACCGGTGAGACGAGCAGCTGCGAGCCTTTAAATCCTACGTCTTCCTACGCAGCGCTAGCAGGATTAATGCTTTGCTAGCCTGGTTTCCACTGTGGGCCAAATCAGAGCTAGCCAGGGCTAACTCATTCATGTAGCATTCATGGACTAGCGTGTATAAGTCATTACTGGCCCGGCTTGCCGAGGCTAACTCGGCATCGGCACAAAAATATAGAATACAAGTAGAAGGGCTAAGTAATTGCTATCCCGGTTTGTGCAACACGCCTTCAACCCTCACAAGGAAAACAGTGTTCATGAGCTCACTGCAGCTTCTAGCACAAGCTAGCTGTAGTTGTTAGCCTGTGTGGAAATTAACTGAAGCTTGCTAGCTGGAGAGGAAGCGTTAACTTGGTTAACTTCTCTGGTACGGTCGGTTATCCCGAGCTAGCGCTAGTCGTTAGCCTGAACCGTGCTTAGTGGATATTCAGAAGTATAAAAACACGTGCTAGCGAGGGATCACCGACCAAACCGGTCAAGCTAACCAAAGCTTGCGTTGTGTTGTTTATTTATTTTGGTCTGGTTATGATCAGTTAGCTCCAGCTAGCTTGCTAGTTTGCGTTAACCGACCAGATCTGACGACATCAACACGTTGAGATCAGCTAACTGCATTTCTAGCTAGCAGCGGGCCTAGCTAGTTTCCTGACAGTATTATGAGTCGACCTGAGTCGACCCCGGACGAATATTTATCCCCGTTTGAGTTGTAACTGCTGTTCTCGTCTGTCCCGACACGAAGAAAAGCTAAAACAACAACTTTCTAATCACTATTTGAGGCGTACTTGTGTTGATTCTTCATCGCCGAGGTTACTTGTGTTGATTCTTCATCGCCGAGGTTACTTGTGTTGATTCTTCATCGCCGAGGTTACTGGACAACCGACAGACTTGGTTGTGATTCTGGCTTTAGTGACAATCAGTTGTAATCAAATGTCAAAAAACATTAAAAAAAAAAACCAACAAAAAAAGAAGAATTTACTAAAAACCTTCAGCTGCATCTCAGTGATTTCTAGATGGAAGGCGTGAATAGGGACGGACGGACGGACGGACGGACGGACGGACGGACGGATGAATGAATGAACGGAGGGATGAACGGAGGGATGAATGGAGGGATGTGGGTTTAGGTTTTGTGTTCTTGAACTGCACACGCAAACAAACAAGTCAAAGGGCTAAATTTTGACCTTAACCGGACGTTTCTATCCAAAAGGGCGTTGAGGGTTTTCTGAGCCCGACGTCGTGACCACCAGGGGGCGACGGGGAGCGCGACTGGGTTTTCTTTGTTTTTCCGTGCGAGGATGAATTTAGCTAATTTTTCTTCTTGTACATTTGTGTCTTTTTTTTTATATCAAGCAACCTCAAAAGCAAATCGAACCTCAGTGGCTCATAACGGAACTGTAAGGTGACGGCGGTCACTCACGTAGTCGGTGGAGGAAAACATCCGGAAAATAAAGCCAGAAATGTTGAACAACCACAACTTCCGACTGTCTGACCGACTGTTCGTTGCCGTGAACTGGCACTAACAACTTCCAAAACTACTACTACTACTTTAGTACTACTAACGTTGGACTATTGCGACACAATCAAGAGAGAAAGGGGTCCGTTTCCTTCAGTCTGTCAAATAAAAAGATATTTAAGGTGAATTACGACAAAGGTTTTAAAAGCTCATTTTCCTTTTGAAGCCGTCTGTTCAGGATAAAATCAGTTTCTTCAAAACGTTCAGTTTTACTGATCCAACCGAAGTCTTTGTGGCAGAAAAGTTGACACCCAAACATTTAGATAGCGAGCAAATATGTCAGTTGAAGTGTTTCTGAGTGTTTGAGGTATTTGACCTCTTCAGAAAACGACGAACATTCACGCCAGTCGGAAAACGTACCAACACGAGTCGGTCAAAATCTTTACAACAAAAGCTCTTCGAGCTAGCGCGCTAGCTTTCTGCTTTTCATCAGCTTGGTCAAAATGGCAAAAATAAGTTGACACAAGATGTTTTCTACCTTTTTGATTCCTTTTCTCAACTATTTGTATATTTTTATACCTTTGTGGGGAAGTTTATACAATAAAAATGAGGAAGATGCTACAGAGGTAGTAATACGCTAATGGTCGACTTCGTGCGGACGGTGAACTGAATCAGCATTTTATTTTTCTAATTTGTCCAAAATTAAACAAGATATAAGAGTTGTGTTGATGAACTCGAGCTAATTTATGGAAATTATTTTTGTTCTGCAGCAGAAGCTCGCCATCGGAGAAACCTTCAACAAAATCGACGCTAACCAGAATTAATAAGAATTACGTTAAATTTCGGCGTTATTTATTTAAATTTTCGGTTTCAGTGAAGGAGCTGTCCCTTTCTCTCTCTGAACTATTTCCTGGTTCGTTAGCTCTCCCTGTACACCTTCTCCTTCGGGAACGTGTGTGTGTGTGTGTGTGTGTGTGTGTGTGTGTGTGTGTGTGTGTGTGTGTATGTGTGTGTGTGTGTGTGTGTGTGTGTATGTGTGTGTGTGTGTGTGTGTGTGTATATATGTGTGTGTGTGTGTGTATATATGTATATGTGTGTGTGTGTGTGTATATATATGTGTGTGTATATGTGTGTGTGTGTGTGGGTGTGGGTGTGTGTGTGTGTGTGTGTGTGTATGTGTGTATGTGTGTGTGTGTGTGTGTGTGCGCATGCGCTCGGCCATATGAATACTGGACTTCCATTCGAATGCACATGGACTGTTTTTAAATGTATTTATTTGGAGCCCAGATGTGTGTGCGTGTGTGTGTGTGTGTGTGTGTGTGTGTGTGTGTGTGTGTGTGTGTGTGTGTGTGTGTGTGTGTGTGTGTGTGTGTGTGTGTGTGTGTGTGTGTGTGTGTGTGTGTGAGCTTAGTTTCTACAATGACTTGAGAAGAAGCCATGTATTAAAAATGATCACATTTATGCTGCAGAACTGTTTTGGTGAACTGATGGTTTGTGCCGTGGACTAACCGGCTTGCCGTAGCGCGGCGGCGGCCGAGCTGCGAATCGAACTGGCAATAAAATTTTTTTTTTTTTTTTTTAAATCCCTCTGAATCCAAAAAGCTTTATGTAGATCTCCTGTATATGAGTTGAGAACAGACTGTGGGTCTATTGGTTCTATTGTTGTTTATTTGTAGTTTGGCTGAGAAATGTTTTTTTTTGTCGTGTTTATTTTTTTTTTCTCCATGACATATAAATGCGTATAAAACTGTGAAAATCCATTGTGTTCAGTTAAAGGGTGAGTTTTAGGTTAGTTTTTTTTTTTTTGCATGGTAATCTAATTTGTTCAATTATGGATGATTTTCTTTCTTTCTCCATCAATTCTACACACATATATATATATGAATATAAAATATATATAATCTCGCTCTCAGGGTCTTTCACAAATCCATTATTCAAAATACTTCATGTTCTTATTTCCTGAGTTGCAACTTGTCCTGATGACTTTTTGTCTTTTTTTTCGATACTGATTCAGAACTGTCAATCACTACATTTAGCACTTGACTGTGAACTCGTCATCGCCTAACAGAGAAGATGTGGTCTAAAATTTTGGTGATTTAAAGCCAGAAAATTCTTGTTTTTGGTTCTGTTCTCACTCTGGGTTTTGCTTTAAAACCTTTTCGGCTTTGTTTATGAGTTTTTTACCCTCTTGTGTGACTTTGTGTCCCGGTCCGAGGTCAAAGGGAACGTCGGAGAGGAGATTGAAAAACACGAACATGCTGGACCTCAATCAGTAAAAGCATTAACACACAATTTCTTTTTTTTTTTTTTTAATTTCGTGGTCGTTTCTGTCGTCTGTCCTTCGCTCCCCCTGCTGTTAGTAAAACACGACAGTGTTTCACAAAGTCAAGAGATGTAAACCTGTTCTGTATTCAACCCAATAAGACAAAGCAATAAAGATTATATTAAGGAAAGGTGTGTGAATCAAACGCTGATCCTGGACTTGTCTTTTCTATTTTTATTCTTGAATGTGAACTTCCCCCTGTAGCAATTATTCCATTAATTTCAGAGGTTCAAGTTTACAGTTATTGTTAAATGTTTATTTAGTTTACTGGAAAGAAAACAAATCCTGGCACTAATTATTGGGTAAATAAAGCAATTGGCTGAATTTGATCAAGTTAAACCCAAAGAAATTTTGTTTATGTTTTAATTTCTTGTGGAAGACTTTATCTTGTAAGTTTGACACTAATACTGGTATTTAATTAATATTCATTAATTTGAAGGGTATTGTTAAACACTCAGTTCTTCCTTTAATTTATTGCCAAATTACGTAATATTTTCCAGAAAGTAATTGTTGTAATTGCAAAGTTTTGATTTTGAGTGATTAGGTCACAAAAAAGTATTATTATTATTTATTGAATGAAACATCCCACCACCACAAAAAAATATCAAAATATAGTTATATTAAAAATTGGTACTTCAGCTTTTAGTTTCAAATTTGAGATTTGGACTATTTTGTCATGATAACAACCCTGATGGGGTTGTGTAGCAGCGCCCCCTGCTGTGTGGACGCCGCCTCTACAGCTGTTCCTCGTGTTTCATTCATTAAAACATTGCCGTGTAAAACCTGACATTTGGTTTTAATTCAACAGAGATGAATTAGGTTAGGTTAAAAAAATGTATGAAACCAGTTCGTGAATCACTTCTTTAAGTTAATGTTATTATCTAATGCGCGTGAAATGACCCAAAACAAACAGACCAGCTGGGTGGTGGGCGTACAGCAATATATAAAGTCATACTATAGCAATATAAAGTCATACTATAGCAATATATAAAGTCATACTACAGCAATATATAAAGTCAATATATAAACTACTATAGCAATATATAAAATATATAAAGTCACACTACAGCAATATATAAAGTCATACTATAGCAATATATAAAGTCATACTACAGCAATATATAAAGTCATACTATAGCAATATATAAAGTCATACTACAGCAATATATAAAGTCATACTACAGCAATATATAAAGTCATACTATAGCAATATATAAAGTCAGCAATACTCATACTACAGCAATATATAAAGTCACTACAGCAATATATAAAGTCATACTACAGCAATATATAAAGTCATACAATATATAAAGTCATACTATAGCAATATATAAAGTCATACTACAGCAATATATAAAGTCATACTACAATATATAAAGCAATATATAAAGTCACACTACAGCAATATATAAAGTCATACTATAGCAATATATAAAGTCATACTATAGCAATATATAAAGTCATACCATAGCAATATATAAAGTCATACTACAGCAATATATAAAGTCATACTACAGCAATATATAAAGTCATACTACAGCAATATATAAAGTCATACTACAGCAATATATAAAGTCATACTACAGCAATATATAAAGTCATACTATAGCAATATATAAAGTCATACTATAGCAATATATAAAGTCATACTACAGCAATATATAAAGTCATACTACAGCAATATATAAAGTCATA
>NW_027210951.1:0-55000 GCF_029030835.1 Brachyistius frenatus
CAGTCTGTGGTTGTATATCCAGTCTGTGTTTTATATCCAGTCTGTGTTTTATATCCAGTCTGTAGTTTTATATCCAGTCTGTGTTTTATATCCTGTCTATGTTTTACATCCAGTCTGTGTTTTATATCCAGTCTGTGTTTTATATCCTGTCTGTAGTTTTATATCCAGTCTGTTGTTTTATATCCAGTCTGTGTTTTATATCCAGTCTGTAGTTTTATATCCAGTCTGTAGTTTTATAACCAGTCTGTGTTTTATATCCAGTCTGTGTTTTATATCCAGTCTGTGTTTTATATCCAGTCTGTTGTTTTATATCCATTCTGTCTTTTATATCCAGTCTGTAGTTTTATATCCAGTTTGTAGTTGTATATTCAGTCTGTAGTTGTATAGCCAGTCTGTGTTTTATATCCAGTCTGTGTTTTATATCCAGTCTGTAGTTTTACATCCAGTCTGTGTTTTATATCCAGTCTGTAGTTTTACATCCAGTCTGTGTTTTATATGCAGTCTGTGTTTTATATCCAGTCTGTAGTTTTACATCCAGTCTGTGTTTTATATCCAGTCTGTGTTTTATATCTAGTCTGTGTTTTATATCCAGTCTGTGTTTTATATCCAGTCTGTAGTTTTATATCCAGTCTATGTATTATATCCAGTCTGTGTTTTATATCCAGTCAATACAGGTCTTTTCCTTGAGGAACCAGTAGGACCTTGATAGACCACCACAATCTGTGTTTGTAAGTGTCTTTGTGTGTGTGTGTGTGTGTGTGTGTGTGTGTGTGTGTGTGTGTGTGTGTGTGTGTGTGTGTGTGTGTGTGTGTGTGTGTGTGTGTGTGTGTGTGTGTGTGTGTGTGTGTGTGTGTGCAGCACAGCATGAGTCAGTAATGTATATTGAGTGACATCTAACAGATGAAGGTTTCACCAATTGTCCTGGAAAACAAGTCAGCACGAAATGTCTGTTTGTTTTTGAGTACAAACGTTGTCTCCGTCACAAACCTGGTTTCTTTCACTGAAGGATGTTCAATCTTTCTTTAGTTTTCTCATTCAGCTGCATTTCCTTTGTTCCAGTTCTATTGGACATTAACACCACACACACACACACACACACACACACACACACACACACACACACACACACACACACACACACACACACACACACACACACACACACACACACACACACACACACACGCACACATACACACATACACACACACACACACACACCTGTGCACACACAAACACACACCTGCACACACACACACCTGCACACACACCTGCACACACAAATCTGCACGCACACACACACACACACACACACACACACACACACACACACACACACACACACACACACACACACACACACACACACACACACACACACACACACACACACACACACACACACACACACGTGTGCGCTGTTAAATGCCGTGTATCACCTTGGCTTCTCATTGCTGGTGTTTCAGTGCCCCCAAGTTTCCAAAATTAGAACTGCAATATGAGACCAGAACCTTCTTCACCAAAGAACATTGACAGACTGCACAAGCGCACACACACACACACACACACACACACACACACACACACACACACACACACACACACACACACACACACACACACACACACACACACACACACACACACACACACACACACACACACACACACCTGTGCACACACAAACACACACCTGCACACACACACACCTGCACACACACCTGCACACACAAATCTGCACGCACACACACACACACACACACACACACACACACACACACACACACACACACACACACACACACACACACACACACACGCACAATTGCGATCAGGTGTGCATGCGTGTGTGTGTGGTGAACAGTTTCTCCTCCCGCCAATATTTATTATCCTCAGACTAATCGATGCTGACACTTAGCTTTGTCTATGTGTGCGTCTCTATGTTTGTGTGTGTGTGTCTGAAAATGTGTGTGTCATTATGCGTGTGTCATTATGTGTGTGTGTGTGTGTGTGTGTGCACAGGTGTGTGTGTGTGTGTGTGTGTGTGTGTGTGTGTGTGTGTGTGTGTGTGTGTGTGTGTGTGTGTGTGTGTGTGTGTGTGTGTGTGTGTGTGTGTGTGTGTGTGTGTGTGTGTGTGTGTGTGTGTGTGTGTGTGTGTGTGTGTGTGTGTGTGTGTGTGTGTGTGTGTGTGTGTGTGTGTGCAGGTGTGTGTGCTCTTGTTTCACTCCACGTCGTCCAGGAAAGATTGATGTTTCACGGAAACCTCGAGCCTCTCATCGTATCAATCCCCGGATGATCCGATATTCTGGAGCTCCTTTATTCAAATTAATAGTGATCCGTTTAAAAAGCATCTGGAGTCCAACAGGGGACACGCAGGACGAGTCCTCTGGTTTCATTGTGGCTTCAGCTCCTTCACAATAAAAGCACCACTATCTGTTTCATTAGAGGAAAACTCACTACCTCCTGTTTTCATTGTTTCTACTTTTCATTCATCATTTCCTTTTATTTTGTCTCCTCCCCTCTCAGAAACCTCACTTCCTGCCCCTGTGTGTGACACTGTGGTCTGCCCCGCCCTGATTAGTTTCACCTGCCCCTCATCATCCTCCCCTCCCCAGTGTATTTAAGCCTGTTTGTGTCTAACATCCCAGATTCTTCTTTTGCTTGTTTCTCTGCTGACTCCGATCTTTTTCTTCCTTCCTGTGTTTTCTGCTCGACTCAGACAGTTTTTTTGTGTCTGAGTCGTCAGTCCGTCGGTACATCAGTGGGGAAACAGCTCACTCTTTATTTCATTAGTCCTTCGACAGCATGATGATGAAGATTATTCTTCTATTTGTACCATTCTATTTCTGTCTCGTGACTGAACTTAGCACATGGACCTCGTACTTGCTGTCGGGAGTGAAACAGATCTGATCTGTGATCTGTTGCTGCGTCATCGGTGTTCTCCCAACAGGCTTCAGGACATAATGAAGCAGAGATTAGCCGAGACACAATTACACCAGTAAATCCCTTTATGCCGCCTGAAACATCCCTGAAGCCCGACTTCATCGTCTCACCTCGCAGCCGCAATAACACGTATGTTCTTAATTACTCACCAGTGTTTATAACCCGCCGTGATGATCAGAAGAATGTGGAACGTGTTATTTGGAGGAAGGTTACGTCATCTTCACATTTCTTTTCACCTGGTTGCATTTTGATTTCATTGATAAGACAGCATTTCATCCTTCCAGGTGATAGTTCAAGATAAACGCACAAAAACAGATGATGGAAGAACGCAGTTGGCTGTTTACATGCAGGCTTGTTGTGTGTCTGTTGTGTGTCTGTTGTGTGTCTGTGTCATGACTGTTATTACAGCTCAGTTGGGGAAGCAGCGACATGGCTCCACAGGTCGGATTGATCCTCCGACACGCTACCTCCGTGTTCCCCTCACCCTCCGACACGCTACCTCCGTGTTCCCCTCACCCTCCGACACGCCAGCCAGCCCTCTGCTGCTTCCAGTTCTGATGAAGAGGAGGATTTATGTTTGGCTTTCTTCATCTTTATTATTTCTGAAATAATTACAATTCAGACAAAGTCCTAAGATTATTTTTTTCATCTGGAACAAAAGCAGCAATTTAACTGTTATTAATAACTGTGATAACTGAACTTATATTAAAAATGGTATAAATCAGTCAAATATCAAAAGGTCTACTTCTCTTGTCAGAAACAAATAAAATAAAAAATAAATACATCTTTTATTTGCAGATAAGAAGTCGGAGATATTCGACTTCAGTTTATGAAAAAAAAAAAAAGAAGTATAAAAATAGCCACTAAAATATATTTTTCCTCAGTGGTGCTGTGACGGTTCTGATTCTGGATGGACTGAACCCGTTCGGAGCCTCCTCCAGGCTCCTCTCTGTTTCTGCAGTTTCATCTCCTGAAGCCAGAAGGTCTAAAACATGTGTCCTGGAAAACTGTCTGAGGGAACCAGGAGTTTGTGAGGTTCTCTCATTGGTCCAAAGTGGACGTATTCTCATGTATCATACAGCTCCTCCTCCTCATCATCATCATCATCATTAACAACATCAAAGAGAAACCTCTGAACTAACCAGGAGGATGAAGGAACAGTACATAAGCTGAGTAAACACCTTTAACTGACATGGGGGCGTGTCCATTGTTGCCCCGCCCCCTCCTCCTGCTGGTAGTCTCTGACTCTTCCTCAGGTATCTCGGCTTGGTGATTGAGTGGAAACGTGAAAAGAGGAGCAGAGAGAAACGTTCTGTGTCGTTGGTTCTGATGAGTCCAGTAGTTTTATTTCACTATAATTCTGGTGGTGGAGGTCAGAGGGAGGACGCAACATCCTCCGACCAATCAGCTGGCGGCTCACCAAACTGGTGGAAAAACAGCCGAGTGTGTTTTCACGTATTAGAGACACAAACATGTTGGTTTCAGCTTCTTCTCTCCAACACAGAGCTCTGACACCCCCCCCCACACACACACACACACACACACACACACACACACACAGACACACACACACACACACACACACACAGAGAGACACACACACACACACACACACACACACACACACACACACACACACACACACACACACACACACACACACACACACACACACACAGATACAACACCCAAAATGGAGTCTAATTTTGTTGGGAGGATGACTGACAGACTCGATCATCAGCCTGATGGGCGCTGACAGCATGTCAGACACAGCTGAGATGACCCGCCCCGGGTAAATGATAATATGCTAATAATACCCTTCCAAAATAAGAGCGCATTTAAAGGACGAAACAGAGCCAGAGAGACGAGACATCAGACGCAGCCGCTCAGTCTTCATCCAACCGGGCAGCAGTTTGTAGGAGAACTTCAGAGATGTCATAGAAACAGAGAGATGAACGGTTTCATCTTGTCATCTAGATCCGCACGGTGTTCATACGGTCAGCGTCTTCGTCCACCTGAAGGCTGACGGACTGAAGACGACATCCACAGAAACACAGAAACACCTGCTCAACTCAGCAGCAGGTTTCCAGCCGTCCAACCAGCTGCTACCATGTTTCAGTGCATCCAGAGGATTCTCAGAAAATAGGCTGATATGTTTGTGAAAGACAAAAACACAAAAACAAACACAAACAGCCTGGAACCTGGTTCCGACTGATCCTGGAACCTGGATCCGACTGATCCTGGAACCTGGTTCTGACTGATCCTGGAACCTGGTTCCGACTGACCCTGGAACCCGGTTCCGACTGATTCTGGAACCTGGTTCCGACCGACTGACCCTGGAACCTGGATCCGACTGATCCTGGAACCTGGTTCTGACTGATTACTAATTTGGACACTTCTCCAGATGTCAGATGTGATTCAGTGTTAAAACATCCACAGCAGGGATCTTCAACCGTTAGCTTGAGGATCAGTTTGTTATCGTTCAAGTAAAAGAAGCTGATTCAGCTGGTTTGGGTGGAGCTCAGCTATGTGAATAAATGTTCCTCAACATGAGGAGCTCTCAGAGGAAGAAAGCCTGGAGACTCCAGATCTACAGAGATGCACTGACCCTTCAACAAGTCAATACTGTTTGTTGTTCTGGGACCACATTACTGGGTCTCTGTCTCTTTAATGGATTCTCTTTTCTGAAACCAAAAACCTTCATGTTCAGTACGTTCTGGTACGAGGAGAAACGTTCTCCATGATGGGGCTACTAGAAAATATGAACACTTTCTCTGGAGGCAGTTTTAGACATCTTCTCGGATGTCCACGTCCTACCAGAGAGAATTATCAGCTCTTCTGTTTCTAATTATTAACAAACCGTACTTCATTTCATTAATCATTAATTTATTGTCTAATAACAATAATAATAAATAATCCAGTGAAAAGAACTTGATTGTATCAACACGAAGAGAGAGTCCTGTGTTAAAGATGTTTGGATGACTCAATACTCCTTTAAAGCCTGTAGAGATTCTTTGTTGGCATTTATTTGTCCCTTCAGGGCTGCTGTAGAAAGATGGCGGTGCAACATGGAGGAGGACCTGCTCCCTGATATGAACGATTCATCCTGAAGTTAGTGTCAGCTGATTGAAAATGAAGATTATATTTATCAATATCTGAACCCTCATGACTGGACCTTTAGATACTGGTGTGGATCTACTCCAGTGAATCTAACTGTAGTTTCCTTTATTGGATTTTAGATTGAATGTGTGAGTGTCCAAATACTTAAGGTCGGCACTGTGAGCACAAACAGGGCACAACCAGGGAGGAAGAGAAGAGCGAGTGAAGGAAAGAGAAGTAAAAGAAAGCAGAGATCAGAAAAGAGTGGAGAAATGGACTAGAGGTGGAGGAGAGTTGTGTTTGTTCTCCCTGGAGGCTTCAGCTCTCCTCACTCAGGTCACACTAAACAAGAGAAACGGGTAATTGTTTTGCGTGAGGAAGTCCCAAAGGCTCGACGGCAAGAAATCAGCATAAAAGATAATTAAAAAGTTACTATGAACGCTTGAGCCACTCTGCCTGTTTATTCGTGTGAAGGCAGCTGAGATCAAAGGAGAGACGCCAAGGGCCAGACAGATGGAGGCCCCGCCCCCTCAGCGTCCCGTCAGTCAGACGACGGGCTTCAGACCCGAGGAAGGTTTCAGTGCAGAGAGACGCAAAACAATCTCTGTTCAACTGAAGAGGTGTGATCAATGCATACAGGCACACACTCATCATCACATTTAAAGGGCCAGCGCACCCAAATTACAGACAAACAACATGTTTTCCCTTCAGAGCGGGACGTCAGTGCTGATGGTTTTGGTTTTGTCATAAGTCATCTCAGCAAAAGTTTAAAAAAACAGTGTGCGCTTGGTTTAAATTACATTATTACAGAGACCGAGGGTCTATGTAGGGGGATTGTGAGAGGGTGGGGGAGGTAGAGGTGTGTGTGAGATGGGGAACCACAACATCGGCCAACAGCCATCAACGTCACCATGGCAACAAAGTCCTTCCATCCCAAATGCGGTTGTCATTTCAGCCCGAACCGTGACGTCATGCAGAACCACTTCTGAAAATATCAGATGATGTAAATTTATTTTGGAAAAAGTTCCAACATGGAGGACATGAGTCTGGTGCTCTTTGTGACTGACAGGAAGGTCGTTACCGTAGCAACAGCATGAGTAAAATCAGGGGGAACAAACATACCTGCATATTCCACTGAACACGGTCCGTCTCGTCATGTGTTCACCGTGATGTTGTTCCGTCCTGCAGCCTTCAACTCCACCGGCAGCACGTCACAACAGCTGAGTCTGTTTGTTTTATGTGACTTCCTGTTTCCTTGATGTCTGTGTTTCTATCGTTGGTAAATGTTGATAAATGTTGATAAATGTTGATAAATGTTGGTAAATGTTGGTACATGTTGGTAAATGTTGGTAAATGTTGGTACATGTTGGTAAATGTTAGTAAATGTTGGTAAATGTTGATACATGTTGATAAATGTTGATATATGTTGGTAAATGTTGATACATGTTGATAAATGTTGGTAAATGTTGATACATGTTGATAAATGTTGGTAGATGTTGGTAAATGTTGATACATGTTGATAAATGTTGGTAAATGTTGATACATGTTGATAAATGTTGATATATGTTGGTAAATGTTGAAACATGTTGATAAATGTTGGTAGATGTTGGTAAATGTTGATACATGGTGATAAATGTTGGTAAATGTTGATACATGTTGATAAATGTTGATATATGTTGGTAAATGTTGGTAAATGTTGATACATGTTGGTACATGTTGGTAAATGTTGGTACATGTTGGTAAATGTTAGTAAATGTTGGTAAATGTTGATACATGTTGATAAATGTTGATATATGTTGGTAAATGTTGGTAAATGTTGAAACATGTTGATAAATGTTGGTAGATGTTGGTAAATGTTGATACATGTTGATAAATGTTGGTAAATGTTGAAACATGTTGATAAATGTTGGTAGATGTTGGTAAATGTTGAAACATGTTGATAAATGTTGATACATGTTGATAAATGTTGATATATGTTGGTAAATGTTGGTAAATTTTGAAACATGTTGATAAATGTTGGTAGATGTTGGTAAATGTTGATACATGGTGATAAATGTTGGTAAATGTTGATACATGTTGATAAATGTTGATATATGTTGGTAAATGTTGGTAAATGTTGATAAATGTTGATATATGTTGGTAAATATTGATACATGTTGATAAATGTTGATATATGTTGGTAAATGTTGGTAAATGTTGATAAATGTTGATATATGTTGGTAAATGTTGATACATGTTGATAAATGTTGATATATGTTGGTAAATGTTGGTACATGTTGGTAAATGTTGGTAAATGTTGGTACATGTTGATACATGTTGGTAAATGTTGATACATGTTGATAAAAGTTGATATATGTTGGTAAATGTTGCTACATGTTGATAAATGTTGATATATGTTGGTAAATGTTGATAAATGTTGGTACATGTTGGTAAATGTTGATAAATGTTGGTACATGTTGGTAAATGTTGGTAAATGTTGATACATGTTGATAAATGTTGATATATGTTGGTAAATGTTGATAAATGTTGGTAAATGTTGATAAATGTTGGTACATGTTGATAAATGTTGATATATGTTGGTAAATGTTGGTAAATGTTGAAACATGTTGATAAATGTTGGTAGATGTTGGTAAATGTTGATACATGTTGATAAATGTTGGTAAATGTTGAAACATGTTGATAAATGTTGGTAGATGTTGGTAAATGTTGATACATGTTGATAAATGTTGATACATGTTGATAAATGTTGATATATGTTGGTAAATGTTGGTAAATGTTGAAACATGTTGATAAATGTTGGTAGATGTTGGTAAATGTTGATACATGGTGATAAATGTTGGTAAATGTTGATACATGTTGATAAATGTTGATATATGTTGGTAAATGTTGGTAAATGTTGATAAATGTTGATATATGTTGGTAAATATTGATACATGTTGATAAATGTTGATATATGTTGGTAAATGTTGGTAAATGTTGATAAATGTTGATATATGTTGGTAAATGTTGATACATGTTGATAAATGTTGATATATGTTGGTAAATGTTGGTACATGTTGGTAAATGTTGGTAAATGTTGGTACATGTTGATACATGTTGGTAAATGTTGATACATGTTGATAAATGTTGATATATGTTGGTAAATGTTGATAAATGTTGGTACATGTTGGTAAATGTTGATAAATGTTGGTACATGTTGGTAAATGTTGGTAAATGTTGATACATGTTGATAAATGTTGATATATGTTGGTAAATGTTGATAAATGTTGGTAAATGTTGATAAATGTTGGTACATGTTGATAAATGTTGGTAAATGTTGATACATGTTGATAAATGTTGATATATGTTGGTAAATGTTGGTAAATGTTGATAAATGTTGATATATGTTGGTAAATGTTGATAAATGTTGGTACATGTTGATAAATGTTGGTAAATGTTGATACATGTTGATAAATGTTGATATATGTTGGTAAATGTTGGTAAATGTTGATAAATGTTGATATATGTTGGTAAATGTTGGTAAATGTTGATACATGTTGGTAAATGTTGGTAAATGTTGATACATGTTGGTAAATGTTGATATATGTTGGTAAATGTTGTTAAATGTTGATAAATGTTGATATATGTTGGTAAATGTTGATACATGTTGATAAATGTTGATATATGTTGGTAAATGTTGGTACATGTTGGTAAATGTTGGTAAATGTTGGTACATGTTGATACATGTTGGTAAATGTTGATACATGTTGATAAATGTTGATATATGTTGGTAAATGTTGATAAATGTTGGTACATGTTGGTAAATGTTGATAAATGTTGGTACATGTTGGTAAATGTTGGTAAATGTTGATACATGTTGGTAAATGTTGGTAAATGTTGATACATGTTGATAAATGTTGATATATGTTGGTAAATGTTGATAAATGTTGGTAAATGTTGATAAATGTTGGTACATGTTGATAAATGTTGGTAAATGTTGATACATGTTGATAAATGTTGATATATGTTGGTAAATGTTGGTAAATGTTGATAAATGTTGATATATGTTGGTAAATGTTGATAAATGTTGGTACATGTTGATAAATGTTGGTAAATGTTGATACATGTTGATAAATGTTGATATATGTTGGTAAATGTTGGTAAATGTTGATAAATGTTGATATATGTTGGTAAATGTTGGTAAATGTTGATAAATGTTGATATATGTTGGTAAATGTTGGTAAATGTTGATACATGTTGGTAAATGTTGGTAAATGTTGATACATGTTGGTAAATGTTGGTAATTGTTGGTAAAACATAAACGTTGATGAATGTTGGTCAAAAGGTAAATGTTGATAAATGTTGGTAAACATTGGTAAATGTTAGATAACCTTGATAAATGTTGATAAATGTTGATAAATATTGATAAACGTTGGTAAATTTTGGTAAGCATTGAAAAATGTTGGTAGATGTTTGTTAATATTGATAAACGTTGGTAAACGTTGATACATTTTGATAAATGTTGGTAAATGTTGATAAATGTTGGTACATGTTGATAAACATTGGTAGATGTTGGTAAACCTTGATTAATATTGACAAATGTTGGTAAATATTAAAAAATGTTGGTGAATGGTAAACGTTGATAAATGTTGGTAACCTTTAATAAATGTTGGTAAATGTTGATAAATGTTGGTAAATGTTGGTAAATGTTGATAAATGTTTGTAAATATTGGTGAATGATAAACGTTGTTAAACTTTAATAAATGTTGCTAAATGCTGGTAAATGTTGATAAATTTGACAAATGTTGGTAAATATTGATAAATGTTGCTAAATGTTGGTAAACCTTGATATATGTTGGTAAACGTTGATACATTTTGGTAAACTTTAATAAATGTTGCTAAATGTTAGTAAATGTTGAAAAAAAATTCCCCTCAGGGATTAATAAAGTATATACCTACCTACCTACCTACCTAAATGTTGGTAACTGTTGGGGAGGCTGTTGCTCAGTCGGTAAAGTGGGTTGCACACTAATCAGAAGGTTGGTGGTTCAATCCTCAGCTCCTCCTGTCCACATGCCTAAGTGTCCTTGACCAATACACTGAACCCTAAAATTGCTCCCAATGTTGTACCATCAGTGTGTTGTAAGTCACTTTGGATAAAAGCATCAGCTAAATTTAATGTTGATAAAATTTCTATAAATGTTGGTAAACATTGATATATGTTGGTAAACGTTGATACATTTTTATAAATGTTGGTAAACATTGAAAATGTTGGTAAATGCTTGTTAATATTGATAAACATTGGTAGATGTTGGTAAACGTTGATAAATTTTGATAAATGTTGGTAAACCATGATAAATGTTGGTAAATGCTGATAAACGTTGGTAAATGTTGGTAAACCTTGATAAATGTTTACAAATTTTGGTAAATTTTGGTAAACAGTTTTGTTTTTGTCCGTTGTGTGTTTATTGTTGTCCATTACTTCTTTGTTTTGCAGCCTGCAGACAACATTAATACAGCTGCTGTGTTTTATTCATTAAAACATGTTTCCTCCTGTTTATTGTGCAACTATTTCACATGTCGTGTCTGTAGCAGGAGGCGAACGTGTTTCTTGTCCACGCTGAAAGACGGGGGGGTGACGGTGACGATGTGACACCAGAGCAGAACAAACCCACAGTGAAACATGGAGGGTGGAAGATCCAACCTGCTCAACCTTCTTCAATCATCCAATTTTCAACTGCAGGCATCAGCGGTTAATCCTTCAGACCTGTGGGGGGTGCCATGGCCGCGCTGGGCAGTTGAAGCATGAGGCGAGTGGAGAGTTAACTTTGTGGGCGACCAGCAGCAGCTTGAAGCATTTCATAAGTCACATGCAGTGTAAAAGTGAGCAGCAGGTGTCTAACTGCTGGGAGAGGTGGCACACATGAAGGAGGCCAAGCTGGTATTTTAAATATGTATCTATGTATCTGTCCTGGTCGGTTGATCTGAGCGTGTGCAGGAGGGTTGGAGGGAAGGATGGGGCGGTGCACACGGTGGAGACCCAGACATCAGAACAGGAGGATTTTAAATGTGTTTTCCAGCAGGATGCTGCAGGTTGGAGCAGAAGGAGAGATGCAGTTCTTCCTTCCCTCCAACACAGAAACCAACCGTGGTCAGAGACTCCGGATGTAGAGGAGCGAATAGAGGCTCCAGGTCGGACCAGTGGTCGTCATGGGAAACCAGAGCAGCGGGAGCAGAGACAAGAGATCGGATAGAGGGTGGAAATCCTCCCTTCCAGTTCCACCTTCCATCTTTTTACCTCAACAGACAACGTTCGCAGCTTCAAGAGTGAACCCTCTGTTGAAGTGACTGTCTAGCCGAGCATCAGGCTAAAAACCTACCTAGCTAAGCTCGTGATAGTCATTTAGTTGCTGTGTTTCTGTTCTCTGATCTCTGTGTCTCACTGGGGGCTGAGGAGGGGAGATCATCCACTCGTTAATCCACTGCGTTGATGGAGTCGTTCTCTCGGACAGGTTGAAAAATAAATAAATTAAAAAAAAGGTGAAATGGATCAACAAATATTCGTCCATATACCTGTCCCAGGTAAGTCTATGTGTGTGAAACACTGCATATTGTTCGAGTCACTGGCAGAGCTTCAGGTTGGAGACCGCTGCTCTATATCTACATCAATAAATTGTAGCCGATAAAAATCGAATATATAGATAGGAATGATTTTTACACATCAGTGTTTCACCTTTGTGTCGGGACGAACACACGCAGCAGCTAAACCCCCGTCGTAGAAACATCCTGTCCATCCTGTTGGAGGAGGAACAACAAACCTTCTGGCCTGTAGGGGGCTCCGGTGAGAGTCGGCTTTGAGTTTAGTTTTCTGAAACAAAGTTTGATTAGAAGACGGAGCTGCTGGCGGTCACAGAGCCGCCACTACCCATGCAGATAATAGAAAAACAACCTCCAGTCAGGAAGCCAATTTAAACAGGAGAGCTGTGGAGCACTCACTCTGCAGGGAGTTCTCCCGTCACGTCTGGATGGGAGAGGAGGTACTCTGGGTTAGAGCTGCACAATAAGGAGGTGGCGGAGACAGTGTCTTTGTCTGTCCATTTGTCAGAGGACGGAGGACATCACAGACTCAGACAGGGAGAAGAAACTACATTCAGTTCGGCCAAACCTCCAAAAATTTAGAAACACAAAGGCAAAAAAAACACTTTTTATTTTTTCCCCATAATCCAAAAGTTGATTTTAAAAAATAAATAAAGTTTATCTCCTCGTGGATTAAACAGCAGAGACTTCCACTAAAACACACACACACCTCCACACGCACGCGCGCACACACACACACACACACACACACGCATGCACACACACACACACGCATGCACACCACGACCTCTAGTGGCATCTAGTGGATGAAAGAAGTTGAATGGGAGTCTATGGAGCCGGAGGCTTTTTGGAGCCGACCTCTTTTATAAATAGTCTGTGTTTTACTCTGCCTCTGAAGATTAATAAGAATGATATTGTTCACCCTCTCTGATCCTGGTTTATGATCATGAACATTGTTCGTGGTCCAAGCATGAGGGACAGATGTCTGTCATGCTTCATGTTCCTTCGTGGACCAAACACAGGCCAGTACAGAGTGCAGACTGCAGAGCTGTAATAAAGCCCTCCAACTCTTCCCTGTGTGCCTCTGTAATCCTGCAGCAGTGACACTCCTAACGGCCTCGCATTTCTTCCCTCTGTCACGCTGAGAGGAACATTTCCCCGTGGATGGTTTTAATGTTCATCTCTTCAACAGCTGGGGAGGCCGACAAGTCAATTATATTTCAAGTCATTGAAGCAGCAGCTCTCTTATCAGTGACCTGTCAGCGGGGATCTGAGGGCAGGCTGAGTGTGATAAACAGGCCGTCTGACGTGTGAAGAGCAGCTCACCTCCGTCTGACGCCGCACCGCCTCCAAGACAAACAGCCCAAGACGTGTGACGGGCTCCGTGTGGCAGATACGTTGTGTTTGTGTGGAAAATCTACATTAGTGCCACGTGTGGTGAAGTCTCACTCATCCTGCAGACATCCCTTTTTCATTTATTTGAGGTTATTTTAATCCCTATTTTCTTTGAAATATTCGCTCGTAACTCTCCAGCTGACATTTCCAAAAAGGCATCAGTCATGTTAATACCTGCCAGTCCAGACCAGCCCTGAGGAGCCGGCGGGTCGTCCTCGGACATCATCTGAAAAACAGCAGGTACCTTAAAAAAAAAAAACACTGGAAGGTGATTGGATGAAACATCTGTCAATCACAGTCTGTCAACTTCCTCTGTTTTACACATGTATGACACACGTTACCACAACATAAGAAAATATACGTGGAAAAGTTCCCCACTTTGTATTATGTGGAGCACATGTGGAAAACATGTTATGACATGTAATGTGTCCCAAAGACCAATACATGACACATTTGTATTGAATGTTGGAAAATAAAATCAATCAATCAAACGTTACTTATAAAGCACTCTTTGTATATTTTGGTGGAGTTCAAAGTGCTTTAAAGATGATTGACAGGCCAATAATAAGACAGACAGTTGTAGACCAGAAAAATAAAATGAAACAAATTAAAGAAAAATATTCGAGACGACACACGCAGGACAATTGAGATAAAAGAAATGGAGAGGATAGATTCCAAATAAAAATTACAATAAGAGTAGTGAGACAAGAACTAGAAACTAAAAATGAGGACAATGCATTAAAAAGATAAAAAGTTACAGTTAATCAGAAGGTAAACATGAGATATGACAAGTATACATGTAATCTTGTGTTTGTTGAACATCATTTTTTTTTTTTTTTTTTTTTTATTGTACTCTATTAATCCCCGAGGGGAAATTCTTTCGCTACAGCAGCATCCCGAGGGGGAGCTGCTGCAACAGGCTGCCACGACCGCAGCGCCAACCAACCTGAGGTGCATGTTTTTGGGTGATGGGAGGAAGCCGGAGAACCCGGAGAGAACCCACGCAAGCACAGGGAGAACATGCAAACTCCGCACAGAAAGGCCCAGGACCGGATTCGAACCCGGAACCTTTTTGCTGTGAGGCGACAGTGCTAACCACTGCACCACCCATCATGTGACCTGCAATAACCTCAGGTCCCCCCTCCCCCTCCTCCTCTGTGTTTCTCTGATTGTGTACAGGTGTGTTGGGGGCGGAGCCACCAGCTGCACCTCATCCCTGACACTCATCTTTAGATCCCTGTTCACTGAGTTCAGCTGCAGACCTCTTTGGACCGTCACAGCTCTGCAGCACGCTGCCCATCAGCAGCTTTAAAGCTCCTCTAATCATCCAGTCAGTCTGCTGAGTCCTGTAAAAACACCTTTACCTGCTTCCCGCCTCCACAGTGTGTCTGCATATTCACTAGCCTCACATGTAACAGATTCACATGTATTCACTTTCTTTCTGTTTGGAAATCATGGACGCTGCATCCTCCAGGTTAAAGAGGAGAGGGACCATCCAGCTTGTTATCAGCTCAGTTCTAAAGCCAGCATCTGTGATGGTACAGGATGCATTAGTGCACACGGCATGGGTAGCTTGAACATCTGGAAGGAAGCATTAATGCTGAATGATATATTCAGGTTTTGGAGCAACATATGCTGCCATCCAGACAACGTCTCTTTCAGGGAAGGTCTTGTTTATTTCAGCAGAACAACGTCCAACCACATTCTGCACGTATTCCAACAGCATGGTTCTCTAGTAGAAGAGTCCGCTGATAAACTGGCCTCCCGCAGTCCAGACCTGTCAATCATTGAAAACATCTGGAGCATCAGGACATGAACAATACAACAAAGGAGACCCTGAACTGTTGAGCAGCTGAAATTATATCTTAGCAATAAGACAGCATTTCACTTTCTAAACTCCAGAAACTGGTCTCCTCAGTTCCCCAACGTTTCCAGAGTGTTGTTAAAAGAAGAGTTGATGCAGCTCAGTGGTGAACATGATCCTGGAACAACTTTATAGAGACGTGTTGCTGACATCAGATTCACAATGAGAAGATATCTTTATAAAACAATTAAATATCTCAGTTTCAACATTTGATGTGTTGAATTTGGTCTATTTTCAGTTAAATATGGGTTTTTGGGATTTGCAAATCATTCATTATGTTGAAATTTACATTTTACGCAGCGTCCCGACTTTTTTTGGAGACGGGGTTGTAGAACCCAACAATATAATGTGCATCATTCTGACAGGTCTGTCTAAATGATTTTATATGTGGAACTGTTAATGAAGAAACAGTCTCGACCTTTATATGTTCCTTTCTTTCCTGTTACCTTATCTGACCCTGCAGGTGTCTCCTCGTCTCCTCTTCCCTCAACTCACCTCACAGCTGCTGCTAAAAACAGTGAGATGGAAAAATAAAGCGCTCTCACCTTTGATAAACATTTTGTCGGTTACAAGGAGATGTCCATTCTCCAAGATCTATAATTCATGTGCAGGTTTCTCTGTTCTCTCTCAGCGACGATAAATATCATCTTTTATTTTACACCCTCCCCTGTCTCCTTGCCTGTGATCCCGGCTTCCCTCCACCTCTTCCTGCCATCCGTGAAGGATTTCTTTACAAAGCCGAGCAGTGACAGTGTGCTGTGTTAGCGTTTAGTTCAGACGTGTGCGCGGGACCGAGCATGCCGTTTTAAAGACACTAATCTATTCACCAGAGGCACCGGCTTACACACTCACAGGCTGTCGCCCTGGAGGCACACAGTGTACACTGTACTACACAGGAGGAGCGGTGACAAGATGGTCTGAAGGTTGGTATCAGCCGGGGGGGGGGGCTGCAGATTTATTCATTGACAGTAAAACCAGTCGCTCCAGCTGCAGGTTGAGAGAGCTCTGAAAATGCCACTGCAGAAGTGTCTTTACACTACAATACCAGCGAGTGCCACTAGAGGTCGGCTCCAAAAAGCCTCCGGCTCCATAGACTCCCATTCAACTTCTCTCATCAAATCCAAAGTGAATAAAATGTGTCCATCAGTTATCTCGGTGTTGTTAGCTAAAGTCACTCCTTCTTATTAGTTTTCTGAATAATCCCACGTTCATTAGAAAAGAAGCTCCATTAGTCAGTGACCAGCTGTGTCTGTCGTCTCTATGCTGCTCTTCTCTTGCTCTGCTCTCCAGCCTGTCCAGGCGGATCTTCTCCACCTCTGACTCTGCTTCTCTCCTGCAGGTTTCTTCCGGTTAAAAAGCAGTTTTTCCTTCCTGCTATCGCTCATGTTGAACTGTTGTGTCCTTTATTTATCATGTAAAGTGTCCTGACATGATCATTTGTGATTTTATAAGTAAAATAAAAAACTGATTTGAATCACAACATGTTATTCAGTCACAGAGGAACTTTTCAGGAACGTGTTATGTGGCTGTGTGTCTGCGGTTGTGGCTGTTCCAGTGAGAGTAATTGCTTGAGTTCAGGGGAAACAGAACAATAAGCATTTCTGGTTTGTTCCTTTTGCTGTGCAGACGCTCCACAATAATGGCTGTGACCTCCGGTGGTCCCGCAGGTCCAACCTCCTCCACCTGTACCTCCCTTAATGCTGCCCGCCTTCAACCCACCAATCAAGCAGCAGGACTCTGCTTTGAGGGGTTAATGAATCACCATAACCACGGTGACTCACGGATGCCTTTGGGGTTACCGTGGCGACTACACTCCAAGCATCTGTCATCCCCGAGCACCAGTGATGTCAGTCATCACAGATGCTATTAGCCCAGAGAGCAGCCGCTGCCTCCCTCTTTCTGTGTGTGTGTGTGTGTGTGTGTGTGTGTGTGTGTGTGTGTGTGTGTGTGTGTGTGTGTGTGTGTGTGTGTGTGTGTGTGTGTGTGTGTGTGTGTGTGTGTGTGTGTGTGTGTGTGTTTTGGGGGGATTTGAGGTTGTGTTCAGATGTATGTTACACAAACTGACTGCTTTGTTTGTCTGTCGGTGAATCTGAATCTTTGTTTTATGTATTTCATGTTGTTAAATGATTGGTTGAACACAGACTGTGTGTGTGTGTGTGTGTGTGTGTGTGTGTGTGTGTGTGTGTGTGTGTGTGTGTGTGTGTGTGTGTGTGTGTGTGTGTGTGTGTGTGTGTGTGTGTGTGTGTGTGTGTGTGAGGTTTTCTTGGCAGTGGTAAACGAATGAGTGTTACCTGTGGTGCAACAGTGCCCCCTGCAGGAGGAAACGACCTTCATCTTTTCACAACACTGTTGAACTCAGAGAAATGAGTTCTTGTGTGACTGTATGGAAGAGTTGGCATCATATGAAGTTGTGTGTGCAGTGTATTTGTCTCCAAAACATTCCTCCAGCTGCTGTCACAAGGACAGATACAGGAAATCATTCCAGATACAGGAAATCATTCCTGATACAGGAGATCATTACAGATACAGGAGATCATTCCTGATACAGGAGATCATTCCAGATACAGGAGATCATTACAGATACAGGAGATCATTCCTGATACAGGAGATCGTTCCTGATACAGGAGATCGTTCCAGATACAGGAGATCGTTCCTGATACAGGAGATCGTTACAGATACAGGAGATCGTTCCTGATACAGGAGATCATTCCTGATACAGGAGATCGTTCCAGATACAGGAGATCGTTCCTGATACAGGAGATCGTTACAGATACAGGAGATCGTTCCTGATACAGGAGATCATTCCTGATACAGGAGATCGTTCCAGATACAGGAGATCTTTCCTGATGCAGGAGATCATTCCTGATACAGGAGATCATTCCTGATACATGAGATCGTTCCTGATACAGGAGATCGTTCCAGATACAGGAGATCGTTCCTGATGCAGGAGATCTTTCCTGATACATGAGATCGTTCCTGATACAGGAGATCGTTCCAGATACAGGAGATCGTTCCTGATGCAGGAGATCGTTCCTGATACATGAGATCGTTCCAGATACAGGAGATCGTTCCTGATGCAGGAGATCGTTCCTGATACAGGAGATCGTTCCAGATACAGGACATCGTTCCTGATGCAGGAGATCGTTCCTGATACATGAGATCGTTCCTGATACAGGAGATCGTTCCAGATACAGGAGATCATTCCTGATACAGGAGATCATTCCTGATGCAGGAGATCATTCCTGATACATGAGATCATTCCTGATACATGAGATCGTTCCAGATACAGGAGATCATTCCTGATACATGAGATCATTCCTGATACAGGAGATCGTTCCTGATACAGGAGATCATTCCTGATACAGGAGATCATTCCTGATGCAGGAGATCATTCCTGATACATGAGATCATTCCTGATACATGAGATCGTTCCAGATACAGGAGATCATTCCTGATACATGAGATCATTCCTGATACAGGAGATCATTCCAGATACAGGAGATCGTTCCAGATACAGGAGATCATTCCTGATACAGGAGATCATTCCTGATACATGAGATAATTCCTGATACAGGAGATAATTCCTGATACAGGAGATCATTCCGGATACAGGAGATCATTCCGGATACAGGAGATCATTCCTGATACATGAGATCATTCCTGATACATGAGATCATTCCAGATACAGGAGATCATTCCTGATACATGAGATCATTCCTGATACATGAGATCATTCCTGATACAGGAGATCATTCCTGATACATGAGATCATTCCTGATACATGAGATCATTCCTGATACAGGAGATCATTCCTGATACATGAGATCATTCCTGATACAGGAGATCATTCTGGATACAGGAGATCATTCCAGATACAGGAGATCATTCCTGATACATGAGATCATTCCTGATACAGGAGATAATTCCTGATACAGGAGATCATTCCGGATACAGGAGATCATTCCAGATACAGGAGATCATTCCTGATACATGAGATCATTCCTGATACAGGAGATCATTCCTGATACATGAGATCATTCCAGATACAGGAGATCATTCCTGATACATGAGATCATTCCTGATACATGAGATCATTCCTGATACAGGAGATCATTCCTGATACATGAGATCATTCCTGATACATGAGATCATTCCAGATACAGGAGATCATTCCTGATACATGAGATCATTCCTGATACAGGAGATCATTCTGGATACAGGAGATCATTCCAGATACAGGAGATCATTCCTGATACATGAGATCATTCCTGATACAGGAGATCATTCCTGATACAGGAGATCATTCCGGATACAGGAGATCATTACAGATACAGGAGATCATTCCTGATACAGGAGATCATTCCAGATACAGGAGATCATTACAGATACAGGAGATCATTCCTGATACAGGAGATCGTTCCTGATACAGGAGATCATTCCAGATACAGGAGATCATTCCTGATACATGAGATCGTTCCTGATACAGGAGATCGTTCCAGATACAGGAGATCGTTCCTGATACAGGAGATCGTTACAGATACAGGAGATCGTTCCTGATACAGGAGATCATTCCTGATACAGGAGATCGTTCCAGATACAGGAGATCATTCCTGATGCAGGAGATCATTCCTGATACAGGAGATCATTCCTGATACATGAGATCGTTCCTGATACAGGAGATCGTTCCAGATACAGGAGATCGTTCCTGATGCAGGAGATCTTTCCTGATACATGAGATCATTCCTGATACAGGAGATCGTTCCAGATACAGGAGATCGTTCCTGATGCAGGAGATCATTCCTGATACATGAGATCGTTCCAGATACAGGAGATCATTCCTGATACAGGAGATCATTCCTGATACAGGAGATCGTTCCAGATACAGGACATCGTTCCTGATGCAGGAGATCGTTCCTGATACATGAGATCGTTCCTGATACAGGAGATCGTTCCAGATACAGGAGATCGTTCCTGATACAGGAGATCGTTACAGATACAGGAGATCGTTCCTGATACAGGAGATCGTTCCTGATACAGGAGATCATTCCTGATACAGGAGATCATTCCTGATGCAGGAGATCATTCCTGATACATGAGATCATTCCTGATACATGAGATCGTTCCAGATACAGGAGATCATTCCTGATACATGAGATCATTCCTGATACAGGAGATCATTCCAGATACAGGAGATCATTCCTGATACAGGAGATCATTCCTGATACAGGAGATCATTCCTGATACAGGAGATCATTCCTGATACAGGAGATCATTCCTGATACAGGAGATCATTCCAGATACAGGAGATCATTCCTGATACAGGAGATCATTCCTGATACAGGAGATCATTCCTGATACAGGAGATCATTCCTGATACAGGAGATCATTCCTGATACAGGAGATCATTCCTGATACAGGAGATCATTCCTGATACAGGAGATCATTCCTGATACAGGAGATCATTCCTGATACAGGAGATCATTCCTGATACAGGAGATCATTCCTGATACAGGAGATCATTCCAGATACAGGAGATCATTCCAGATACAGGAGATCATTCCTGATACATGAGATCATTCCTGATACAGGAGATCATTCCTGATACAGGAGATCATTCCAGATACAGGAGATCATTCCAGATACAGGAGATCATTCCTGATACAGGAGATCATTCCTGATACAGGAGATCATTCCTGATACAGGAGATCATTCCAGATACAGGAGATCATTCCAGATACAGGAGATCATTCCTGATACAGGAGATCATTCCTGATACAGGAGATCATTCCTGATACAGGAGATCATTCCTGATACAGGAGATCATTCCTGATACAGGAGATCATTCCTGATACAGGAGATCATTCCTGATACAGGAGATCATTCCAGATACAGGAGATCATTCCTGATACAGGAGATCATTCCTGATACAGGAGATCATTCCTGATACAGGAGATCATTCCTGATACAGGAGATCATTCCTGATACAGGAGATCATTCCTGATACAGGAGATCATTCCAGATACAGGAGATCATTCCTGATACAGGAGATCATTCCTGATACAGGAGATCATTCCTGATACAGGAGATCATTCCAGATACAGGAGATCATTCCTGATACAGGAGATCATTCCAGGAGATCATTCCTGATACAGGAGATCATTCCAGATACAGGAGATCATTCCTGATACAGGAGATCATTCCTGATACAGGAGATCATTCCAGATACAGGAGATCATTCCAGATACAGGAGATCATTCCAGATACAGGAGATCATTCCTGATACAGGAGATCATTCCAGATACAGGAGATCATTCCAGATACAGGAGATCATTCCTGATACAGGAGATCATTCCAGATACAGGAGATCATTCCTGATACAGGAGATCATTCCAGATACAGGAGATCATTCCTGATACAGGAGATCATTCCAGATACAGGAGATCATTCCTGATACAGGAGATCATTCCTGATACAGGAGATCATTCCTGATACAGGAGATCATTCCAGATACAGGAGATCATTCCAGATACAGGAGATCATTCCAGATACAGGAGATCATTCCTGATACAGGAGATCATTCCTGATACAGGAGATCATTCCAGATACAGGAGATCATTCCTGATACAGGAGATCATTCCTGATACAGGAGATCATTCCTGATACAGGAGATCATTCCTGATACAGGAGATCATTCCAGATACAGGAGATCATTCCTGATACAGGAGATCATTCCATGATACAGGAGATCATTCCTGATACAGGAGATCATTCCTGATACAGGAGATCATTCCAGATACAGGAGATCATTCCAGATACAGGAGATCATTCCAGATACAGGAGATCATTCCAGATACAGGAGATCATTCCTGATACAGGAGATCATTCCAGATACAGGAGATCATTCCAGATACAGGAGATCATTCCAGATACAGGAGATCATTCCTGATACAGGAGATCATTCCAGATACAGGAGATCATTCCTGATACAGGAGATCATTCCAGATACAGGAGATCATTCCAGATACAGGAGATCATTCCAGATACAGGAGATCATTCCAGATACAGGAGATCATTCCTGATACAGGAGATCATTCCAGATACAGGAGATCATTCCTGATACAGGAGATCATTCCAGATACAGGAGATCATTCCAGATACAGGAGATCATTCCTGATACAGGAGATCATTCCAGATACAGGAGATCATTCCTGATACAGGAGATCATTCCAGATACAGGAGATCATTCCTGATACAGGAGATCATTCCAGATACAGGAGATCATTCCTGATACAGGAGATCATTCCTGATACAGGAGATCATTCCAGATACAGGAGATCATTCCTGATACAGGAGATCATTCCTGATACAGGAGATCATTCCTGATACAGGAGATCATTCCTGATACAGGAGATCATTCCTGATACAGGAGATCATTCCAGATACAGGAGATCATTCCAGATACAGGAGATCATTCCAGATACAGGAGATCATTCCAGATACAGGAGATCATTCCAGATACAGGAGATCATTCCAGATACAGGAGATCATTCCTGATACAGGAGATCATTCCAGATACAGGAGATCATTCCTGATACAGGAGATCATTCCAGATACAGGAGATCATTCCTGATACAGGAGATCATTCCAGATACAGGAGATCATTCCAGGAGATCATTCCAGATAGGAGATCATTCCTGATACAGGAGATCATTCCAGATACAGGAGATCATTCCAGTGAGATACAGGAGATCATTCCAGATACAGGAGATCATTCCAGATACAGGAGATCATTCCAGATACAGGAGATCATTCCTGATACAGGAGATCATTCCAGATACAGGAGATCATTCCAGATACAGGAGATCATTCCAGATACAGGAGATCATTCCAGATACAGGAGATCATTCCAGATACAGGAGATCATTCCTGATACAGGAGATCATTCCAGATACAGGAGATCATTCCTGATACAGGAGATCATTCCAGATACAGGAGATCATTCCTGATACAGGAGATCATTCCAGATACAGGAGATCATTCCAGATACAGGAGATCATTCCTGATACAGGAGATCATTCCAGATACAGGAGATCGTTCCTGATACAGGAGATCATTCCAGATACAGGAGATCATTCCAGATACAGGAGATCATTCCTGTTACAGGAGATCATTCCAGATACAGGAGATCGTTCCAGATACAGGAGATCATTCCTGATACAGGAGATCGTTCCAGATACAGGAGATCATTCCTGATACAATAAAGTATAATAAGTATCTATCTATCTAGGTAGGTAGGTAGGTATATACTTTATTAATCCCAGAGGGGAAATTTTTTCGCCACAGCAGCATACATACAGTAGCAATAATAGAAACAATAGAATAAAATAATAATAGAATAGAATAATATAATAGAAAAGCAATAAAATAAAAAATATAAATATAAAATATAAAATGCACAGTACATACAGTATATATACAGTACATTAAATATCTATATATATTATATACAACAAACCAATAAACACAGTCAACATATATATATACATACGGTACAGTATATATCTATATATATATAATATACATATAATATACAAGCAACCAAGAAACACAGTCAACAGTGTTATTGTACTGTGATGGATTTTGCCAGAGGTGAGTTATTGTAAAGTCTTATTGCAGTGGGCAGGAATGATCTCCTGTATCAGGAATGATCTCCTGTATCAGGAATGATCTCCTGTATCAGGAATGATCTCCTGTATCTGGAATGAGCTCCTGTATCTGGAATGATCTCATGTATCAGGAATGATTTCCTGTATCTGGAATGATCTGCTGTATCAGGAATGATCTCCTGTATCTGGAATGATCTCCTGTATCTGGAATGATCTCCTGTATCTGGAATGATCTCCTGTATCAGGAATGATCTCTTGTATCTGGAATGATCTCCTGTATCTGGAACGATCTCCTGTATCAGGAATGATCTCCTGTATCTGGAATGATCTCCTGTATCAGGAATGATTTCCTGTATCTGGAATGATCTCCTGTATCAGGAATGATCTCCTGTATCAGGAATGATCTCCTGTATCTGGAATGATCTCCTGTATCTGGAATGATCTCCTGTATCAGGAATGATCTCTTGTATCTGGAATGATCTCCTGTATCTGGAACGATCTCCTGTATCAGGAATGATCTCCTGTATCAGGAATGATCTCCTGTATCTGGAATGATCTCCTGTATCAGGAATGATCTCCTGTATCTGTCCTTGTGACAGCAGAGCTGGAGGAATCTTTTAGAGAAAGTGCTCCGCTGTCCCTGCAGCAGGTGGTTGAGAGGGTGGACAGGATTATCCAAGATGGACAATAGTTTGATCAGCGTCCTCCTCTCCACCACCTTTTCTAGACTATCTAGTTTGTAGCCGATGATGGAGCCGGTCTTCTTAACCAGTTTGTTAAGGCTGTTGGTGTCTCCGGCTCCAATGCTGCTCCCCCAGCAGACCCCAGCGAAGTACAAAGCACTGGCCACAACAGACTGGTATTATCTATCTATCTATCTATCTATCTATCTATCTATCTATCTATCTATCTATCTATCTATCTATCTATCTATCTATCTATCTATCTATCTATCTATCTATCTATCTATCTATCTATCTATCTATCTATCTATCTATCTATCTATCTATCTATCTATCTATCTATCTATCTATCTATCTATCTATCTATCTATCTATCTATCTATCTATCTATCTATCTATCTATCTATCTATCTATCTATCTATCTATCTATCTATCTAGCTATCTATCTATCTATCTATCTATCTATCTATCTATCTATCTAGCTAGGTGGGCGGTAGGTTAGCGGTGGGTGGGCGGTAGGTGGGAGGTATTACTGCGTACGTTCTGCCCGTCTCGAGACGGGAGGGACCTTTAAAATCTGGAGGCTGCAGAATTACAGAAATTGGATCAAATTTTGAAAAATGTCCCTCAATTTGACCGGCACACAACCCCCCTGTCACCCCACGTTTACTTCACTACCCCCAACCGCTGCACTGGTAAACAACATAATGAAAGAGACGTCAGGAAATATGAAATTCAGCAGCTCATTGGATAAACAAGTAAATGTTCATCACTGCATCACTGAACACTTCCACTCTGAACACGAGGTTCGTTTTGTTGTGTAGTGAACGTCTGCCTCCTTTGGGCCGAGTACAATATCTATATACATCACCATGGTAACCTATGCTGCAGACCTCACTTGCTCCAGAGAAGGTTTACTTTGAGGTAACAGATCAAGATGTAATCAAGGCACCGCCTCCCGACCAATCAATTCTCTCAGAAAATGATATCAGTAATCGTGGAAGATCCCGAGAGCTCGGTGGAGGGAAGTGTTCAAACCCATCTGCCTTTACATGACACCTTTTATAGGAGATATAGATTCCCTTTCATGCTGCTTTTGTGCACCAAAGCCTTGTAGGATCACTTGTTGTACCTAAAAGATGCGAAAGTATGAAGAATTGTGTTTTTAATTATTATTATTATTATTATTATTATTATGATCTTAATTGTTCTCAGTATGTTTGACACCACTGAGGCTGCAGCTGAGAGTTAGGCTGAAATGATCATTAACGCTATAACAATGCACATCACATTAAAATCTATAGTCTTTTTACATTTTTTTGCACATCTGTGATCTCATCAAAACTAACAGAGTGTTAAATTAACAATTAGTATTCTTTGTGGTGTTACATCACACATTACACAGTGCTGGAATATGTGATGCTACATGTTTTTGTAGCACCTGCCTTTTTGTTGTAGTAACAACTTCAAGACTGAAAGTTTTTGATTTTGTGTTTTGCAGTTCAGAGGCCTGGACAACGACGCAGGCTCAACGTACCTACAGCCTATAAAAAGGGGTTTGCAGCATCTGATCAATCACTAACATGGACGAGCGCACTGGCAGCAGAGGAGCAAACGACAATCTCAGACAAATATGAAGTTAAAGATATAATCCAGGATGAAAGCAGCACAGCTGCAAGAAGGACAACTGAAGTCATGGACTGTGTGAATGTGTTCGTTACTTCAAGTATCACTGCCCATCATTAGAGCATCTGATTATGATTACATTCAGTTTGAGTTATCAGAATCAGATTAATTGCTAAGTAAGTTTTTACATACAACAAATTAGTCTTGGTGTTGTGGTGCAAAACAACCGGAGATGCAGGTTCATGGGGGGTTTCGTGCTTTCGTTTTGCACTCCAGGACTGCAAGTTTGTTGTTGTGATTTATGTTTTGCACTCGAGTGTCATCATAGTTACGTGGTAATCACCGAATTTAACAACAAGAAAGGAGGGTTCGAGTGATAACTGCTAGAAAAGCATTAACATAGCCAACACATTGACAGGAGCTGCTGTGGATACGATGCAGGATGACTGACACTTTATGTTTCCCTGACAGCGGCAGTCGTTTATGAAACCTGAAGCTGTGGGACAAACAGTGTTTCCTCTGAGTGTTATTTTTTGGAACGAGCAGGAATGTGCAGAGCGACATCATCGCAGAAGATTATAACAGCAAATATCTCCTTTCATCACACATCAGGGAGAACATCATCAGCACCACCAGACAATCACACTTCACTGTGTCATTAAGTAAACAGCTTTCACATAAACTATCCAGCTTCTTACAGTTTTATCACATCGTGTGTTATTGCTGTAATTATCATTAAGTGCTTATTATCCAATGTAATGCCTTCTGAGATCCACTTTGAGGACAGTCACATGTTTGTTTGATGGCTGATCTTCAAGTTTCACAAAAATCTGCAGTTACAAAATATTTCTTCTGTTTAATTCTTCAGCTGAAGTCTACATAATAAAATTCAGACATCATATAATTATATACCATAGTTAAAGCTGCAGTTATATTCTGTTTTTTTATTTTGAACAATGACAAACTACATGACACCAAAATAATGTTTTGGTGAACATTTTGTCACGGTTCTTCATCTTCCTCGTAACAGAATAAAACTTTTTTTTCAGACATTGTGGTGAAGAAATCTGGAAAGTCAAATTAAACATCATAAGAGTTCAGTATCTTTTGAAAGTTTAAAATGACAACAGCAACAAACCTCACTTTTAAATGACTGTTTGATAGTTTTAGAGGGTTAAAACGACTATCGTTTACAAAGGTGAGCTCTAGTGGCCACACAATTGAAAGGACGAAGTGAGGTGAGGTCGTATAAAGAGCACCAAAGTCTGCGGAGGGAATAAGTGAGGGTGGTTGGATGAATCAAGCGCAGGACTTTCACCAAGGAGACCGATCTTCATGTCCCATCAGAAAAGTCAATATGGACCTGGTCCTGTAGATGGCACTGAAAACACATGTCGCTTTGGGAATCATTAGAAAATGGACCATTGATTGAATAGTTACATCGACATACAAGTCTGAAACATGAAGCCAATGCACAAACGACGTAAAGTGCAATACCACTGAGGGCCACTGGGCGGTGGCTCCAAACAAAGAAAAAGCATCAAGTTCTCTCCTGAAATACAAAGTCAGTAAATGTTTTCCACGAATCATCATGGTGTCATAAGATAAACTCCTTCTGATCAGTCTTCTGGTCCTTCTGGAAATAATTACAGAATTAATTAGGTGTAAAAACAGAGCTGTGTTTGGGGGCGTGGCTGTTTGACTGACAGGCCTGGGGAACAGTTAGGTTGCTGCTGTAGGTGGGTGGGTCAGATCCACCCCTCACTCCTCCTCAGCTCCACCCTTTCTTCCATATATGGTCACTTCTGGAGGTTTAAAAGCAGCAGTTGACAGATGAATGCGTCACATCACTGCAGGCTGACACTTAAGATAGATCTGTTTTGTCTTTTCCATCCATGTTGAAAAAAAGATGTCATTAAATTTTGTAACTTTTTAAACTATTATTATCATTCTTTTTTAATGTTTTTTACTAATTCACCTGTGGTTATTCGTTTATTTTTATTTTTTTATCTTGTTCTTGTTTTAGGTTTTTTATTGTATCAGGTTAATGATGTTGGATATATGTGCAAAATAACAAAAATAATAGTAAAGTTCAAGCACCAAGTAACAACATTATTTAAGGATGGAAGTTCATTTTTTTTGCAAAACATTAAACTGCATCTTATGGTCTTCATTAATGAACAAACAGCTGATGATGACAGATGTGATTAAAAGCCCAAAAAATAATATGTTAATCATGAGTTGAAATTAATTTGTTGCACAAATAAAAGCATTCACTTTTAGTGTCTTCCTTAAAATCACAAAGCTGGTCACAGGCAGTTTATGTAAAGCTGCAATAACTGCATTTTGCCCACTAGGGGGCAGTTTTGTTAACGCAACATTATGCTATCTAAAGAGGCAATCAAAACGTAATAAAAAATCGAAACGACTGACTCAGGGGCTGACGTTGATCGAGCCACAAAACTCACAAAGGTTATGGCTTCCCTCTTCTTCATGCACATTAGGTGCTCTGCTGGCGAGCAAAAGTAACAATGATCATTTGGGATAACATTTAACTCATTTACACACACAACATTCAAATTAACATTAACTTCTGGGGCTCATTTGCTTTTCCTGAAGAGTGTAATTTTGATCTTCACTCGCCGTTTAGCTGATTTTGTCTTCACCAACTCTAAAAATGATGTGTCTCTTTAGCTGCTAAATGCTCCACTGTACTCACCAGCCAGTCTGTAATGGTGGCTGAGCAGGTAGAGTACCACATCCTTATCAAAGCTTTCCATTAAAAAAAACATCTGCTGGCTGCTGCTGGAAACTCGGCTGGTGTGCAGACACAGAACAAAAACAGTACGCATGACGTAAAACCAAGAGGTTCAACGCTATGATGAACTCCTTTCACATCACACGTCATCATCTTTATTAGTCGAGAAATACATGTTTCAAATCCAGTCACTGTAGCACCTCACCTGCAGCTCTTCCATATTTTTATAATTCTGGATAATCAAAATACAGAAGTACGGTTCGATGTATTTTGTGCAGACGTATATTTTCAAAAAAAGAAATCAATTTCCATGTGAAAACAGAGGAGCGGGCAGCACTCGTCAGGCCCTGCATGCTCTCCGATATGAGTGCAGCTTCGCCTCCACAGCTCGCTGACCGCTGGATAGACTAGCGTCCCCACTGACAGCCGCTCTCTCTGAAGACAGCGGAAGAATGATGTCTCCAATCGAGCACCAAATTGGAAACAGAGCAGGGGAGAATATTGAAGCTATTGCTCGGACAGCGACACATTGATTCAGTATAGTGTGGAGGCAAAAGAGACAGCTCTGTCAGGGTCCGTGTTGTTGTGGAGACACATGCAACTTCTATACCGGCACATTGGAAATCAATGAGCATTCATAAACACACGAGGAATGTGAAGCTGTTTTAATATCGGGGGTGGGAGGGTTAGAGGATGTGGACTCTAGATGATGTTGAATTGGTACAATGCATGGATGAACTATTATAACCTTAATGACTGTGTGACTTCACATGGTACTTTAGCACCACGAGCTCTTTGTGAAAAATAATATGATTTTATTCTCCTCACTACGTTTTCATGTTTGGTAATTCATTTTAATTTCAGTTTGATGTTTTAAAGATGAGAATCAGAGATGCACTGATCAATATATTTATTTTATAATGACAATGCATGATGTAAAAAATATTGTTCTTAGGGTGAACAAGGGTGCAGAAATGATCAACAACTCTGCAGAAGAAAACATGAATCTGGACAGTGGCAAACGAAGACCTTTGAGAACAATGACAGACCCCCACATTCACTTCCTGATTGGGTCTTAACAGTGATGATGTGTCCTTTTCTGATTGGTCACACCTGCAGACAGAATATAAAAGAGTTCGTAGCTTCAGGTCTGTAAAAAGGTTCTGATCCAGAAGTATCTTTAAAAAGCCTCCGGCTCCATAGACTCCCATTCAACTTCTCTCATCAAATCCAAAGTGAATAAAATGTGTCCATCAGTTATCTCGGTGTTGTTAGCTAAAGTCACTCCTTCTTCTTAGTTTTCTGGAGGTCCATCTGAAAATAATCCCTCATTCATTAGAAAAGAAGATTCAAGAAGACCTGTTTTTGGGGGCGTGTCTGTTTGATTGACAGGCCTGCGGTGCAGTCAGGTTACAGCTATCGGTGGGCGGGACGTAGTATCGTCAGGTTTCCGATCAGATCGGTCAGATCCACCTCTGGCTCCTCCCCCAGCTCGTCCAAATATGGTCACTTCCTGCTCCAAACCGCTCTGAACTAGCAAGATGGCTACGCCCACTTTTATGTACAGTCTATGATATCATCGACAGAAGAGTCTTCTGGACTATTTTTCATGTGTAGCTCGTGAGGTAGTCGACAGAGAAAAGATCTGTAATCATGTGTACTATGTAATCACAAAAGACACCGAACGTATGCTCTGATTGTATGATGTTAACAATTCAATAGATTCTCTCTCTCGCTGCCGTGTGTCTGTCTCGCTCTGAACGAGGGTAAACATGACTACTTTTTGGTTACTCACTACTCTAGTGAGTATGGACAGAGATTATTTCTGAAAGGGGCTAAAAAGCTACTGCAGATTGTTTTCATTTTAAAATATTATTTTAAAATGAAAACGTATCATGTGAAAGTAACCGAACCGCTTTGTAAGAAATGCTCACCTTTATGATTAATTTGTGATAAATGTCCAGAAAGATGTATTTATGATTTGAAAAAATATTTTATAACAGCAGCAAAAATAGAATATGATAATAATAATAATAATAATACAAATTCTTACATCAATATTTGTTTAAATTTGGCACAAACTACTGCACATAACAAACTAGCAGCAGAAATATTATTGTGTTGAGTCGCGTTTATGAATGTATCCTTTGATTAGTAGGTGGAGGTTAAATTGTCTTTCAAAAGTTGCTTGGAATATTTTTTGAAGAGCAAAAATAATTAAATTTGGAGCTTCAGCCCCTCAAAGCTGCTGCTTCCTCTTCAAAATGAATCCGTTTGCCTTGACAGTCACACTTCTGACTGATGACGTGAGGAAGTCGACAGCCGTTTCCTCTTCCTGTCGCTAACACTGCCCTCTACGAGTGTGAGGCGCTGCAGCAAACAGGTCAGTCCCACATCATCAGTTTTTCAGCACAGTGGCAAAGCACATAACCTTCACATCCTGCACCGAACCGTGAATGTTTGTGATGTTCTCCTGAATACATCTACATAATGTCAGATTGACATTCTTCAAATGATGGATCGTTTAAATGCATGTAGACATGGAAAAACGGGCTTTGAAAAGAGGAGATATTTCCCCCGTCCCCCTGCAATAAGTCTACGCTTTAAAAAAGCCACGAAGAAGAAAAGAGGTTGAACATGTTGAGACTGAAGTCTTAACGAGCAGCGAGGAACATGTTCTCCCAACGATCCCCCCGTCACCTGTGGCCATGATGGCATCCTGACATCTCTGACATTCACAGTGTTGCCTTCTAGGACGGGCAATTTTAGTGTGTGGCACGCCTAAACACACACACACACACACACACACACACACACACACACACACACACACACACACACACACACACACACACACACACACACACAACAGGCATGCCACTCTCAGAGACAACTGGAAAGGACAAAATGAGTGAAATCAAAATGTCAAGCTGGAGGGTCAGTGTGAAACCTGACAGGGAATACTGTCTCTGCAGCACCGGGGGGGGGGGGGGGGGGGGGGGGCTCTGTGATTTTAATAAATGGGTTCTCTGACCCTGCAGAAATATTCATTCTCAGACAAGATGACATTTTATCTTCCTGCTGGTTGCCATGACACAAATGACATTTGATGACATTACTGTTCTCTCTTTAAATGTTTCAATTTCAAACATGCAGGGCTAAATTACCAACCGGGTACCGACGGTGCATCAGCAATGACGGCTTACTCAGGAAACTCCGCTGCAGCCTACTTTCTGTGTGTGTGTGTGTGTGTGTGTGTGTGTGTGTGTGTGTGTGTGTGTGTGTGTGTGTGTGTGTGTGTGTGTGTGTGTGTGTGTGTGTGTGTGTGTGTGTGTGTGTGTGTGTGTTCGGTGGAAGCAACTGCATGCATATCAACTCACACTCAACGCTAATGTGGCTGATTAAAGGTGAGGGAGATATTGGAGGCGACACCCGCTGACACACACCTCACACCCCCAGCAACACATCCAGTCTCTCGGCCCCGCGCCGGCACCGATAGCCCGACGGGACCGGAGTGGACCCGTCCCTCGCAGGTCGCACTGTGATGACATCACCTCTGACTGAAACTGTCACACTCCTCCGGAGGATGATGCCTTCGCTGTGACATCCCTGTCAACAGGAAATGAAAGCTGTGTGAGGTAAACACACACAGAGTGTATAAACGGTCCATAGATTGGAAATGACAGTGACCATGGACCCTGCATTTGTCCAATGTCTCAATATTTGGAAAATGTTGGTTTGACTCTGAAGACGAGGAGCAGACGTAGTTTATTCGTTTTCTTCTCTCTGGAAATGAAAAGGAGTTGATGGGAAGTTGCAATATAGACTGACATCCGCAATCAGTGGGAGCCTTTTCAAAACATACAAGTTGTTTTTTCTTTGGTTTTTTTTATAAATTGTGATTTTTATGGTCCGTATTTAATTAGGATTTAATAATGAGCTGAAGCTCTCTTTGCAAAGCCTGCAGTTCTTGCAACCTTATAAACTTGTAGGGGGAAAAAATAGCCTTGAAAAAGTGATGATTGTCAACAAATGAGAGTTTCTGCATAAATAAACCAAAAATAGAGGGGAAAGTTTTCAAATCAACATGTTGGCCAAGTCTTCATACAGAGCATGCAGTATATCTGCAAAATGTTCCATCGTAGTGTTTCAATTGTTGTCCTTTAATTGAGGCACTACAGCATGACTCATGTTTTTTATAATTATGTTTAGTAATCTCACAGCTCTTGGTTATGAGTGACCTGAGGTGTGAGTCTAACCCGTTTATCTAGTGCCATTTTTCCCTAAAGGGCCTTTTTTCACAAAAATGTCTTTGTAGTCGACATTACGATGATATATGAACTCTTTTTGAAGCCTGTGGGCTCTACATGTAGGTGTGGCCAGTGTTCTTGGTAAAAACATACGAAGGCGCGTCTGTGGCAAAGTGGTGAAGTAGGAGGAATAAATAATTGTGTGAAGGTGTGTCACCGCCAACTTCAATCACAGCCAATCAGATCATCTCTCCTCCTTTAAAGCCTCTGTGCTTCAGCGTGTTGTCAGCTTGTAATGAGTGAAGAAGCAGCAGACCGACACCATGCAGACTTTAACCAGGAGAAACCCGACATACTGGTCGGGAGGTTCAGACTCCGATCTCTGAAGTTATGGTGCTGCAGTCAACCTCCACTATGATGATGTTTAATCAGCTGTGAAGAAGGAACTAAAATGATAAATAAATCTTCACTGGTATCATGAGAACCGCTGTCAAGTGTAGGAAGAGGTTCAATGATAGAAGACAAAAACCTGCATCTTATAAACACCAAACACTGACATTAACTTAATGTCAAAGTGAACAAAGAACATTCATCAATACAGTGAAATCAGGAGCTGGAACCATGTTGAGGAGTGAACAGAAGTCAATTATTCACAGGAGCTCCCGATGCAACTCATTTATTAACAACACTGATGAAGAGCAATGTGCTCCAAATATGTTGTTATAATGTGTGATAATAAATAAACTGATGTTGAGGTGTTAATAAATAAACTGATGTTGAGGTGTTAATAAATAAACTGATGTTGAGGTGTTAATAAATAAACTGATGTCGTGGTGTTAATAAATAAACTGATGTCGAGGTGTTAATAAATAAACTGATGTTGAGGTGTTAATAAATAAACTGATGTTGTGGTGTTAATAAATAAACTGATGTTGAGGTTTTAATAAATAAACTGATGTTGAGGTTTTAATAAATAAACTGATGTTTTGGTGTTAATAAATAAACTGATGTTGTGGTGTTAATAAATAAACTGATGTTGAGGTGTTAATAAATAAACTGATGTTGTGGTGTTAATAAATAAACTGATGTTGTGGTGTTAATAAATAAACTGATGTTTTGGTGTTAATAAATAAACTGATGTTGTGGTGTTAATAAATAAACTGATGTTGAGGTTTTAATAAATAAACTGATGTTGAGGTGTTAATAAATAAACTGATGTTGTGGTGTTAATAAATAAACTGATGTTGTGGTTTTAATAAATAAACTGATGTTGTGGTGTTAATAAATAAACACATGTGTGTTAATAAATAAACTGATGTTGTGGTGTTAATAAATAAACTGATGTTGTGGTTTTTATAATTAAAGTTCATCAGGAGCTTTGAGTGTGAATAATTTACTTTTATGAATTGAATTGAACTAAGCTGCTGTGTGTAAACTACTTTAACCTTAAAGTCATCTTCATTATTTATATTATTAACTAAATTGGAATTTTGCATTAAAAAACATTGTGAAGGTCGTGTGTCCGGCTTTGACCTGCGACATGAGTCCTGGGTGGGATAACAGAAGCCTTCATGAACACCTGGATGCAGAGTCCATGAATTCAATCACATTGCATTGTATATACTTCCATACTTTGTGTAATTCTGTTGAGGACTCTATCTGAGCACCACTCACTGCAAAATACAGAAATTTCACATCATAAAGTATTCCTTTGTCGTTTGCAAAATATTTCTGTGGTGACTTAAGAGCTCATTTCAGCAATCTATTCCCCTACTTAGCCCGAGCACATTGTTTGTCTCCGTATCACATTTGACAGGCTTGTTTTTTGCCACCCTCCCCTTCTTGTTAATAACAATATGACTCGTATCCATGGTGCAGTGGGCACCGTGCGGGATGGAAGTCCACTGTTATTTCCTGAGCAGTGAGCAGGACTGATAAACGGCAGTGATTTGCTCAGCGTTTGACAGTTTGCTTATTTCCTTTTTCCTCAGAGGGCCCCTCATCAGCTAATTTCAACATGGCAGCCTCAGAAGCGCAAGTCTTTGGGGAAATGTCATTTTTAATTAAATCCCAGGTCCTTTAAGATAAGCAGTTAGGCGTTAATTTCACCCAGGGCGTGACGTTGTCAGGAGCCTGGGAGCATGACGTATGTCTGTCAAGATTAATCATTATGCAAAAACGGCCCTGTTTTTTTTTCTCCTCTGCTTTCCCCTCATTCAGAAAGAGTCCCTAACTGCCCAGCCAACAAAAAGCACCATCTGAACGGTCCAAATTAACAGTCCCTGGGTGTCAGCGTGTATCGTTCCCATGACACGCCGGAAATGTTTTTGTATGTCAATCAGACATTTTCAGGAAGTTTTAAATGTCCAGGAGACGTCCTCTGAATCCATCATCAGGATACAGATAATTCTGTGTAGTTGGGTTTTCTTCGTATCCTGAGAACATTGGGTTTCATTCACCAACTGCTCATGAGAAGAAATTTCTTTAAAAGTCACTTTCTTTAATGTTTTCTCACTCTGTGGGCTTTGAAATACCTGGAATGGAAAGTTTTTATTTATTTATTTTGAAAATTCGCTAAATAAATCACTTGAGAGACTGATAATATAAGAAAGAAAATAATAATGAAACAAAAGGGGCATAATGGTATAGTCCGCCCCGCGCCTGGATGCAGCAGCTAATCGAGCTGAGTAACAGCTGAAACTGGAGCAGATGAACGTGCCCGCTAACATAGTTCCCATCAGGATTTATATTTAATGTCTTTTCACAATTTGCCCTCTGTCTAGGTACATATTTATTAATCATAGGTCATTATTCTGTTGACTACTTAGTGTCCTTATTCTGTCGCTTGTCAAATCCAGTTCTTCCCAACTGATAAGAGCTTTGTTCAATTTTGATGTGTTCACCTTGAGTGACAGGTTGGCCTTCCCACCTCCTACACTTTTGGTTTGGGGTCCCAGCCTGTGTATGCAGGCGATCTGAATTTCTCCTTCATTGAAAGGTGCCAAAACTACATGTTTTATCAAAAATAAATAGCATTTCTACCAGACGCAACATCTATTAACCCTGCTTTATTCTTTACGAAAGGTTACAAAACCTTATGAAAGGATGAAGGCATGCTGGGAAATAGGAGGGGAGGAGCCAAAGAAAAATATGCACCGGGACCAATCACAGTTACAGTATGTTACTCTACAGCTGATACATCTAATAAGTGTTAGTGAGAAAGCAAGAGAGACTGGTTCATGTTTTGCATAAAAATAACTGATGCAACTCCTCCATAAAACTCTGATGATCCAATTCACACAATTTCATCTTCAAGAATGGATATTGGAAAAAGAAATCATTAAAGAAAATGCCTGCACAGTGGTACATTACGGCTGCCGGGACCAGACTCGTGTCTTTTCAGGAGGGAGGGAAACGTAGGTAGCAAAAAAAAGAAGAAAGGAAGACACTGTTAACCAATTTATTTCAAAAGAAATGTGAGCGCAGCTGACAGTTTAAGTTCATATCAACAGCAGTTTAGATCGAAGGCACTCAGCCAGGAATCTGTTGGATCATATATAATCTATTAACATGACTTAGCACAGCTTAACATGAGGAAACGCACGGCTCAGCCACAGAGAGCGGAGCAGCAGCAGGTCCTTTGTCGTCCTGATGATGTCACAGGAGACACTGTGAGCTCGCTTTATGGAAAATAAAAGTTATTCTGAACATCTCGAGGTTTCAACTGAAAGGAACAGACCCAGACATGAGGTGTCACACTGGCTTTAGTTAGCACTCATTGGATTTTTTTTTTTTTGTCTTTTTGTTTCTAAAACTAAAACCTGAGTGAAGTCCTTTTCATCTTTTAATGTGCAGTAATAAATCAATTTTATAAATAATATATAATATATGTTAATAGGAAAAAAACTTGCGTGTGCTTTCAATTTACCAGAACACTGAGATTCATCAGTGTAAGAACATCATCTGCAGTTTCAGGACATCACGAATCTGACTTATCTTGAGAACAAATTAAATAAACATTTTTAAAGGATATTGGTGAATGAGGCCGTTCCTCATAAAGTCAATCCGCCATTTTATAATGGCACTAATCAATATTTAATTAATATAATTAACCTGATGTCCAGCAGTAGCAGGCAGCTGTTTTCATCCACTGTACATTAATCCACTGTGCATTAATCCACTGTGCATTAATCCACTGAGCATTAATCCACTGTGCATTAATCCACTGTGCATTAATCCACTGTGCATTAATCCACTGTGCATTAATCCACTGAGCATTAATCCACTGAGCATTAATCCACTGAGCATTAATCCACTGTGCATTAATCCACTGTGCATTAACCCACTGTACATTAATCCACTGTGCATTAATCCACTGAGCATTAATCCACTGTACATTAATCCACTGTGCATTAATCCACTGTACATTAATCCACTGTACATTAATCCACTGAGCATTAATCCACTGTACATTAACCCACTGTACATTAATCCACTGTACATTAACCCACTGTACATTAATTCACTGTGCATTAACCCACTGTGCATTAATCCACTGTGCATTAATCCACTGAGCATTAATCCACTGAGCATTAATCCACTGTGCATTAATCCACTGTACATTAATCCACTGTGCATTAACCCACTGTGCATTAACCCACTGTGCATTAATCCACTGTGCATTAATCCACTGAGCATTAATCCACTGAGCATTAATCCACTGTGCATTAATCCAATGAGCATTAATTCACTGTGCATTAATCCACTGTACATTAATCCACTGTGCATTAATCCACTGTACATGAATCCACTGTACATTAATCCAATGTGCATTAATCCACTGTACATTAATCCACTGTTCATTAATCCACTGTGCATTAATCCACTGTGCATTAGTCCAATGATCATTAATTCACTGTGCATTAATCCACTGTACATTAATCCACTGTGCATTAATCCATTGTGCATTAATCCACTGTGCATTAATCCACTGAGCATTAATCCACTGTACATTAATCCACTGTACATTAACCCACTGTACATTAACCCACTGTGCATTAACCCACTGTGCATTAATCCACTGTGCATTAATCCACTGTGCATTAATCCACTGAGCATTAATCCACTGAGCATTAATCCACTGTGCATTAATCCACTGTGCATTAATCCACTGTGCATTAAATCCACTGTGCATTAATCCACTGTGCATTAATCCACTGTGCATTAATCCACTGAGCATTAATCCACTGTGCATTAATCCACTGTGCATTAATCCACTGTGCATTAATCCACTGTGCATTAATCCACTGTGCATTAATCCACTGTCACATTAATCCACTGTACATTAATCCACTGTACATTAATCCACTGCATTAATCCACTTGTACATTAATCCACTGTAATCCACTGTGCATTAATCCACTGTGCATTAATCCACTGTGCATTAATCCACTGTGCATTAATCCACTGAGCATTAATCCACTGTGCATTAATCCACTGTACATTAATCCACTACATTACATTAATCCACTGTGCATTAATCCACTGTGCATTAATCCACTGTGCATTAATCCACTGAGCATTAATCCACTGTGCATTAATCCACTGTACATTAATCCACTGTGCATTAACCCACTGTACATTAATCCACTTTACATTAATCCACTGTGCATTAATCCACTGTGCATTAATCCACTGTGCATTAATCCATTAATCATTAATCCACTGTGCCTTAATCCACTGTACATTAATCCACTGTGCATTAATCCACTGTACATTAATCCACTGTACATTAATCCACTGTGCATAATCCACTGTGCATTAATCCACTGTACATTAATCCACTCTCTATCAGTGTGTGTGTATCAGTGTGTACCTCCCAGTGTGTATCTCTCTATCAGTGTGTGTGTCTCAGTGTGTACCTCCCAGTGTGTATCTCTCTATCAGTGTGTGTGTGTGTCTCAGTGTGTATCTCTCTATCAGTGTGTGTGTCTCAGTATGTACCTCCCAGTGTGTATCTCTCTATCAGTGTGTGTGTCTCAGTGTGTACCTCCCAGTGTGTACCTCTCTATCAGTGTGTGTGTCTCAGTGTGTACCTCCCAGTGTGTATCTCTCTATCAGTGTGTGTGTATCAGTGTGTACCTCCCAGTGTGTATCTCTCTAGTGTGTGTGTGTGTGTGTATCAGTGTGTATCTCTCTCTCAGTGTGTACCTCCCAGTGTGTATCTCTCTATCAGTGTGTGTGTATCAGTGTGTACCTCTCAGTGTGTACCTCCCAGTGTGTACCTCTCTATCAGTGTGTGTGTCTCAGTGTGTACCTCCCAGTGTGTACCTCTCTATCAGTGTGTGTGTCTCAGTGTGTACCTCCCAGTGTGTACCTCTCTATCAGTGTGTGTGTCTCAGTGTGTACCTCCCAGTGTGTATCTCTCTATCAGTGTGTGTGTCTCAGTGTGTACCTCCCAGTGTGTGTGTCTCAGTGTGTGTGTGTGTGTCTCAGTATGTACCTCCCAGTGTGTATCTCTCTATCAGTGTGTGTGTCTCAGTGTGTACCTCCCAGTGTGTATCTCTCTATCAGTGTGTGTGTCTCAGTGTGTGTGTGTGTCTCAGTGTGTACCTCCCAGTGTGTATCTCTCTATCAGTGTGTGTGTGTGTGTCTCAGTGTGTACCTCCCAGTGTGTACCTCTCTATCAGTGTGTGTGTCTCAGTGTGTACCTCCCAGTGTGTATCTCTCTATCAGTGTGTGTGTCTCAGTGTGTACCTCCCAGTGTGTACCTCTCTATCAGTGTGTGTGTATCAGTGTGTACCTCCCAGTGTGTACCTCTCTATCAGTGTGTGTGTCTCAGTGTGTGTGTCTCAGTGTGTACCTCCCAGTGTGTATCTCTCTATCAGTGTGTACCTCCCAGTGTGTACCTCTCTATAAGTGTGTGTGTCTCAGTGTGTACCTCCCAGTGTGTACCTCTCTATCAGTGTGTACCTCCCAGTGTGTATCTCTCTATCAGTGTGTGTGTATCAGTGTGTACCTCCCAGTGTGTATCTCTCTATCAATGTGTGTCTCAGTGTGTACCTCCCAGTGTGTATCTCTCTATCAGTGTGTGTGTCTCAGTGTGTACCTCCCAGTGTGTACCTCTCTATCAGTGTGTACCTCCCAGTGTGTACCTCTCTATCAGTGTGTGTGTCTCAGTGTGTACCTCCCAGTGTGTACCTCTCTATCAGTGTGTACCTCCCAGTGTGTATCTCTCTATCAGTGTGTGTGTGTATCAGTGTGTACCTCCCAGTGTGTATCTCTCTATCAGTGTGTGTGTCTCAGTGTGTACCTCCCAGTGTGTATCTCTCTATCAGTGTGTGTGTCTCAGTGTGTACCTCCCAGTGTGTACCTCTCTATCAGTGTGTGTGTATCTCAGTGTGTACCTCCCAGTGTGTACCTCTCTATCAGTGTGTGTGTCTCAGTGTGTACCTCCCAGTGTGTATCTCTCTATCAGTGTGTGTGTGAACTAGCTCCAGGAGGAAGCAGCTCCCTGACGTCGCTAACAGAAATGGACGGGTAATGTTTTATTATCGCCGCTCCGTCCGTCGTGCTCGCGGTGTGTTGCGGCAGCAGGGGGACGGACCGGTACCGGTACCGGTCCGCGGTGCGTCACGGTCCGTTAGCCGAGTCTCTGTCTCGCGGACGCGGGTTTCCATAGCCACGCGCTGTTAGCATACGTTAGCTCGATCACGTTAGCTGCGGTATCTCCGACGTCTTTAAACGTTCACGGGAGGTGTGCTCCTATCGGCCCGGGGAGGAGGTGTGCTCCTGTCGGTTCACCGGCTGGACTTTTACAGGAGGGTGTTTATCGGAGCGACGTTTAGCAAACCGCGAAGCTAACTCCACGTCAGTAGCGTCGGTCCTTTGTGTGGAGGCTAACTAGCATCAGCTAACTAGCATCAGCTAACTAGCTGAGGCTAGCTCGGCTCCAGGCTGCTGTCCGGACCAACATGGTGGATCTGATCGATCAGATCCGATCAGATCAACACTGAACAACCAGACATCCAAACAACGTGTTCCTGATCCGTAGAGTTGATGTTCATGTGATTACTGAGAACATCTACTGAGACATTTATGTTGAAATAGTAATGAATGAGCGGTTGGTTCCGGACCACGTGAACCGAACCACGGAGCAGGTCCGGTTCACGTGGTCCGGAACCAACCGGTGGTCTGACAGGATGTTGTCTTTCATCGGATGTTGTTGACCATGTCTTCTTCTGTTTCAGCATCAGTGATGTTGCAGTAGGAGTGAAGGTGAGTTTGGGTCTTTGCTCCTTGTTCTCCACTGCAGGTGCTTCAGGTGTTTCAGGTGTTCCAGGTGTTTTCAGGGTTCAGGCCCGTTGCTCTGTTTTACGTGTCCTCTGCCACTGCTCAAACCACAGACCTGATAAAGTGAAGTCATGTTCTTCTGAACCCTAAATGTTGACCCACCACGGCCCAGAAACACAACTCTGAACGATGTTCACCAGTAGAATTCACAAAGGGGTTTTTCTCCAATCGTCATCCATCTCGGTGGGTACCTTCAGACCGTGTTTGGGAAGAGGCCCACTGGACTGTTATTAGCTTCACCAATGAGAGGACCCATGAATATGAAATTCATTTTCCCATTTGCACAATAAAGGGTCCGTTGGTAATGATCTCTTGAAGTGGCTGTGGCTTACTGCAACAGATCGAAATTTATAGATGTTTCACATTTTCAAACTTCAAAAAATCCAAACATTTAGAGTGCGAGACACAACAGGAAGTCAGGTGCGACGTACGGAGCTCTTCCCGTCCTGCCGAGCGGCCCGATCAGCTCGTCCTCGGTGTCGCGGTCCGACCGAGTGGAAATGTCTGACGACTGATGTTTTTATTTAACAGATAGAATTAGGAGGGCGCTGATTCAAACAGGAGACGGACACGTTCAATTACAGTGACGTCAGAGGTCGGCTCATAGTGACGCCGTCTGCCCTGAATGAGCGTTCACATCAGGTTTGGTTCATTAGAAGTTGGAGTGATGCTTCTAATCGCAGGTGTTTTCGTACACCTTATAAATGATACTGAATGAGCCACTTTGGTACTTTTGATACATCAGAGAAAAAAACAAAACAAAAAAAACATCTTTTTGTTTTTAGATATTGAAAATACTGGAAAGTGCCTAATTGGCCATCATTACTCAAACACTACATATAGAAAATAAGAACAATCACCGATTTATATATCCAAACTGTTGGACTGTGCCACAGAAAATGAAGTGAGTGGTCCTTGTTTCCCTGCTGAAGACCGAACCAACCGGTCCTCCTGGTGTCCTCCTGGTGTTCTTCTGGCTTCATAACCTGATTTGTCGAGTGCCTGTTGCATTTCAGTCTGCGCCAAACAAAGTTAAAGTCCTCTCTCCCGGAGAGACAGAAGAGTCATAAAACACTGATTCCTCTGATGTTGCGAGTCTTTGCCGCCCGTCAATATTTCAGCGTCGCAGAGGAAACGGAGAGGGTTGCCAGCTGTTGGAGGAGAAATCTGTTCGTGTGTCTTGTGCTCTGTGTGCTCACATTTCGGCCTAAGTCAGACAACTTTATCGCCCTTTCAATTTATTTGTGTCATGTTGCAGGAGCAGGGCCTGCAACGTCTAGTTTATCGTAACCATAAAGAATGTTAGTGACAGAAGAACAATTGGTTCAAATTCAGTCAGACAGAAACAGGGCGGGGGAGTATGAGGCTATTATAAAGTTGTGTGTAATGGGTCCCCAGCCGCGCTGCTCGTCATCCCATCAGTCAGCTTTAAGAGCGCGGGGAGCCCGGCAGCTCCAGCGGGCCTTCTGGGACCCGGCAGAGCTCAGGATGAAATGACACATCTTGACATCTTAAATTCAGCAAGATTAAACCCACACCAGAAAAACAGGAGCCCTACCACTCCTCTGCTGCTTTATGCCCCTTTCCAACACCTCCTCTTCCCCTTCGGTTCCTTTAAACCGCCTTCAGAGAGCTCCTTTTATTGTTGTCTGCAAAATGGAAATAGTTTCTTGTTTGTATTTTTTTTTCTGCCATCTGACTGACTGTCTTTGTCTTTGTTTCCACAGAGAGGATCAGAGGAGTTGAGTATGTACAACAGTCCCAACTCTGGCATGAGCAGTATCAGCGGTGAGTTCCTTTCCGACCACCTGAGCAGGGAGGGGACCGGTGCAATTAGCGTGAAGCCATTTGATTGGTCGTGTCAGACGGCTTTAAAAGAAATCAAAGCATTAATAGATGTTTGAAGAGTGAAACGGGCAGCGTGAGTTGAAGCGCTCTCCCGTGGGAGCCGTTAGTGTCTGAATAACATCACGCTCCTCAGTAGGTGGGCACCCACACAGCGCAGCATGTGACTGGTGGGTACCGCTGCATTTGAATGCCTCCTCGCCGTTTGGATGGTACCAGGAGAAAGAAAACTGCACAATTAAAGATGACTGAAAGAGCTGCTCACATCGGCACACAATCAGAACCATGTTAAACACGGGAGTTTTGGGAGGTTGTCTCTGTAATCAAAGTCTCAGTCCTCCACATCTCCACACCTCCCCCATCGAAGCTAACGCCACCCCGGGGCCCGGCTAATAAAGTCTATCTATCTGAAATAATCAGTCTCCCACAGATGGACAGATTAAAGCGAAGTATTGTCCAGAGCAGCTTTATAAAAGAAGGATTTCTGATAACCTGGAGCATTAAACCTGAGCGGGTCGGGAGTTCTGTCACTTTACAGTCCTGTGACTGACGGACATTATTACATCTTTCATCAAGATTAGAAATGTGCTTTTATGATTGACGCTGAAAAGAAACGAAAAAACAAAGATGAATATATTTCAATTCAATTTTATTTATATAGCGCCAAATCACAACATAGGTTATTTCATGGCACTTAACACGTTAAAGTCCTTACAGCAAGACTTTACAATATAATTTCAGCAGTTATAAATGTAGCAGCGATTGATAGAAGTAAATTATTATTGTGGGCTGGTCAACTATTCATATTTTATTTAATTTGCTCGATATTGAGTTGTAAAGCACTTCATTGTACAGTGAGACACATTTTTCTCATATTTTACAAATGAAAATGAAAATTCTTCATCAATTATTTGGACAATAATATTTGGGGTTTTATTTGTCACCGTGCATAAAGCTGACATGGTTCAGTCTGTCTATACAAGTGGTGATGAAACCACAAGGAGGAAAAAAAACATCCCAACATGCCAGAATGGAAAAGAAATCCTGAAACAGTCACAACTTCACTTCAGTCGGCAAAGTCGCTCTAACTTATGTAACATAGCTCAGTTTCTGGTAGTTGGTTGTTGACTTTTCATTCATTTATGGTTTGTGTCTTTGGGTCGCTCCTCTTCTGATACTGTGCTTCTTTAGTTTCTATCCCGTTGATTGCACAACAGCATTGTGAGACGTCTACAAAGTCTTCCAGGTATCATTATTATTATCTGCATAATGATGAAATCTAAAAGGTGTTATTTATAATACATTGAAGAAGATATGTTTAGAAAGTTAATATATTGGATTGGTACTTGCTGGCGTAGAATAAAAACCTGGTTTGGGGTCTATTCTTAATGTAAACATTCATATTTTGAATAATGCTCGTATGTTAGAGTTTCTTGTACAAGTTACAGAATCAGTTGAATGAGATTATGTTTCAAATCCAAGTCAAATTGGTAACTGAAATATCTGTAAATCAAATCCAGTGTCCCGCTTCATTTCAGCTCCGTGTGAGAGTCCACGGATATTTTTCTGTCGCTAAAAGTTGTTTAATGAAGGTTGAAGCTGGACAACTACACTCGTTACGTGACAAAAACCCAGTGTCATAAAAGCCTGAAGTTAAGATAGCAATGGACGAAACTCAAACGGCTGAAAACAGACCAGAATATCAGCATTTTATAAACACGGCCAACCTGAATGGACCAGAAGTAGCGAGGATGCTGTCGTGTTAGCAACACAGAGCTGCAGAGAAGAACTTCTCCTGTCTGGTAAAACTGGTATTAAGGAAGTTAATCACTTGTAAAATGGTCTCAAGTGTGTTACAGGAGATTACTGAGCCTTTTTATATCAGAAAAAAACAAGTATTTATCTGAGCCTGTGTTTGTTGAGTGGGAACCTGAGAGCTGCTGGAGGACAAGTCAGAAAGGATTCAATAAGTTATTACAGTCGGAGAGATTCACAGATGGACTGAAGTCATGTTGTTGGCTGCTCGTTTCTAATTCTGAAGATCTGCTGACAAAAACTAAAATCCAGGATATCGCCAGGCTCGCCCTTCAGGCCGAGCAGCTGTGTCCGGTACCGGTGAGTTAATCGGTGCTTCTGTTCACGTCGCAGACGGAGCGTCCAACGGCAGCGACAGTAAGAAGCAGAAGGTGGAGGAGGCTCCTCCGTCCCGTGTGATCCACATCAGGAAGCTGCCCCTCGAGGCCTCCGAGACCGAAGTCATCGCCCTCGGCCTGCCTTTCGGCAAAGTCACCAACATCCTCACGCTGAAGGGCAAGAACCAGGTGAGTGAAACAAACACACACATTTCATCGGTTGTATCCAGAGAAAGCAGATGTTTAGCATCAGCCTGACACCGGTGAGAGGAGGCGGTCCTCGAGGACGGGGGTCCAGCCGACACCTCACTGGACACACTCAGCCTGGTTATCACAGAGCATCCCGAACGAGCTGGTGGCTCCATACCAAGAGGTCCTCGGTGTGTCCGTCAGCAGCTTCCTGTGTTGGTAGGATAGCTGAGGAGGCCAGCGGCCTGTTGGGTTCTCATCCAACCACATATCTTAAAGTACTCAACACCTCTCTGGAGGAGATGGCAGCAGGCGTCAGGTGACCACGTCTTGATGTTGGTGAATGTTCTCTTCTTCGCAGGCCTTCCTGGAGATGGGAACGGAGGAGGCGGCCGTCACCATGGTGAACTATTACGCCACAGTAACGCCTCACGTCCGCAACGTGCCCGTCTTCATTCAGTACTCCAATCACAAGGAGCTCAAAACCGATGCCAGTAACCAGGTGGGTGGAGCCGGGTTCTGCTCTCGCACTGTCTTCAGGACAGACGGTCTGTCTGCGACTGAAAGTGAACAGATCAGACTTGTTATGTTCAGACGTCACGAAGCCATCTGAATGGGTTGCTGTGGTAACGACGTACGTGCAGCTAGCTGGCTTTCCAACACGGAAGCTGCCGGCATGAAAGTGGCAGCAGACTTTTTATTTCTGCTTCTGTCAGTGGACTGTTGTTGTCGTTGTCCTCCACATCTGCTCACTGTCTCTCTGACAACGACGTCGTCACCATGTGACGCAAGAAATCTGAGTGGAATCACATTTCAAACCACCTCCTCCTGGTTTGGATCAGGATTGAAAAAAATCACTTTAATGGGGTTTTTTTTTTTTTTTTTTTGCTGTTCTGACTTAAAAATCAGATTTGCGCTGTTAGTGTGAAAACAGCCGAACAGACTGCTGAGTCGGCAGGTTGTCTTTTGAACCAGACATCACACACCTGCTTCTACTAATGGACCTCGTTAGTGCTTTGTTGATGACACGTGTTGCGATCGGGCTCTTAAAACAACGACGGAGGCTATCTGGACATTTCATTCATAAAGTGGGTCATCTTCCTAGCTGGTGCGCTCCTTTGTTAAAAATAGAAGCTGACATGTTGTGTTTGGTTGCAGCGGACCCAGGCGGTGCTGCAGGCGGTGTCGGCGGTCCAGTCACCCAGCTCAGATGTACAGGAGGTTCTGGCTGCGGCCTCCAGCCCGGTGCTGAGGATCATCATCGACAACATGTTCTACCCCGTCACGCTGGACGTCCTGCAGCAGGTCAGCAGCACCGACTCACACTGAGTATCCGCGGCTCACGGCTCGGTGTTAAAGTTTCCTCTGTTGCGTCGGCAGATCTTCTCCAAGTTCGGCACGGTCATGAAGATAATCACGTTCACCAAGAACAATCAGTTCCAGGCTCTTCTGCAGTTCAGCGATCCCGCCAACGCGCAGCAGGCCAAACTGGTGAGAGGTTCAGCTGCCGGTCCCACCGTCACCGCTGCTCCCTGTAACACTGCTGCTGTTGTTGTGCTCGCAGGCTCTGGACGGCCAGAACATCTACAATTCATGCTGCACGCTGCGTATCGACTTCTCCAAGCTGGTCAACCTCAACGTCAAATACAACAACGATAAGAGTCGCGACTACACCCGACCCGAGCTGCCGGCCGGCGACGGGCAGCCGAGCCTCGACCACTCGGTGGCGGCCGCCTTCAACAAGGACTCCACCTCCCTCCTCGGTAAGATCCCAGGTACATCACTTTCATTATTCCCTCCTTTGATCATGTTGTTGTTGTTGTTGTTGTTGTTGTTGTGGTTGTTGTTGTCATGACTTGGTCGAGTTAAATTTCATTTGAAACCTTTGGATCAGATTTGACCAGTCGGACTGAGCAGTAAACGCTGTGCAGCTCGGACACGTATTGATGTGAGACCGGTGGTGTCCGAGCTGCCTCGGTCCGGTGGGAGTGCTGCTCTCCATTCCATCCTTTGTCTTGTCTACTTCCTGTCAGGAGCCCTGAACCCCCTGAGCGCCGCAGCGGCTGCTGCTGCCGCTGCAGGGCGGGTGGCCCTTGCTGGACAGGCAGGATCCAGTGGGGTCCTGCTGGTCAGCAACCTCAACGAGGAGGTGAGTAGCACACGGACACACCGCAGTCAGATGGAGCGTCTCGGGCTTCAACTCCACCACCCCCACCCGCCGCCTCCATCCATCTTTTCTTGTTTTCTCTGTTGCTGGTTCTGGTCAGTCTTTGTTGTACCGTTTCTGTTTTATTGTCCCGTGTCCATCATTCAGGACACATTCAGAATGTTTTTTAATACATTTATGATGTGACATCTTGAGTCCGTTAAACTAAACTAAACCACTGGACTTGGTGAGTTGACCTGAAGCACGTCTGGGATGTTGGACAGTTTTTAAACAATCTTTTAAGTGAAATTCTTTAATTATAGAAAAACTTGTATTGGAGCCTTTAAAAAAAAAAGAAGGAAACACAATTTTCATCAATGATGAATTTAACAGTATTTTACCAGTTGGATTTCTTCATCTCTGTAGATGTGGTTTCCCCTCAGAAGTCTTTATTATGAGGCTTCAGCCGGTCCGTGCCGTCCGTTCTAATAGATCCACGTCTTTTAAAGTCCAGTGATGAGCAGCAGGTGTCCGTCTCAGCTTTGCTGTGCTGTGTTGCTGGCGTGTCCTCTACGGACCGTAGGACCCAGGGTCCTGCTGGTGTCTGCTGTCCAGACTCGTTATGTCCCCGTTAGATGAAGGGGGTTTGTAGTTTCTGTCCCGACACCAGAACCGTCCCCTCTGTCCTCCGATGTCCCGCCCTTCCCCTCCTCTTGTCAGACTGTATCTAACTGGGCTAACTGTCTCTCTTCTGTTTTTCTCTCTAAGCTCTCCTCACCTCTTCTCAGCTCATATGAAAGCTCATATGAAATCATTCTGTGGTCTCCTAACCCGTCTCAGTCCCGGGAACAAACACCTGCCTCCCTGAACCGCTTGCTCGCTGTCTTCTCTCCCTTCTCCTCTGCCTTTTTTCCTGTTTTGCTTTGTTTTTTTGAAACTGTTTCTTGGATGGATTGTGTGATCTCTGACTGAATGAGTGTGTCATCCTGGAGGCCGTTGACAGTATCTGACCCGCTCCACCTGAACCCCGATGTTAAGATACTGAGCTCACGTCTTCTGTTGGCCTGTCCGACTTGTGTGAAAGACACGTGTTGCTCAGGTGGCCTTCACATCAACTCTTGCATGCCAGACAGTGCTGATTTCTACTGCATGTTCTCTGAACTAATCTTCCCCCCTCAGCCTCTCACACTCTTGTAGTACCATTGTCCCCTCCTGAAAGATGGTAGATCTTCAGATGTGTGAGCTGCTGCATGTGTTTTTTATCTCATGGTTATGACTTTATATTGCTGATTTTTTTTTTTGATTATGATTTTGACATGAATGTACCTTTACCCCATGCTTGTCCAGGGCCAAAGACTGAGTTATGTGCTGTATTTAGACTGAAGGAAACATTGATCCATTATCTGACCAAACTACCTGCATTATTCCAGTGTACTGACCTATATTTTATTTTTTGTCCCTCCCCCTTCCTCACTTTTTATTTTATATTTTCTTTGTATTTCCCCTCATTGGCATTGGCCTCCCTGCCCCCCCACCCCTCCACCCCTCCTCCGCTCCATGTGCCGGTGGGGGTATTTTTTTAAACTTTTAACCTCAAATCACCCCCTCTCCTCCTCTTCCTTTGACGACCCACATTACCCTCCTCCCCCACCCATGACTCCTCCTCCTCCTCCTCCTCTTCTGCCGTCCCCCCCCTCCTCCATGACCCACCACCTCCATCACTCTCCGGGGGGAAAACAAAAACCACCATTCCTCCTACCTACCTCCGTTCTGGATCGATCTGTCCATCTCTACTCCGCTCCGCTCCGACTCTTCTACCTCTCTACCTGTCTCACGCTGCTTGTTGCTCTTCTCTCCCTCTAAAGATGGTTACGCCCCAAAGTCTGTTTACCCTCTTCGGTATGTTATCGTTAGCTCTCTCTCTCACTCTCACTCTCTACTCTCACTTCCTCTCTCTCTCCTCTTCTTTCTCTTTTTGTTCTATTTCTGTTCTATATTTGACATTATTATTATTATTATTATTATTATTATTACAATAACATTGTATGTATACTGTTTGCAGACGGTAGCTTGTTTGGTAATTTGTAAAACCGTTTAGCCCCCTGTTTACTGCTCTGGGTTAACGTTCATGCCTTTGCTCTGTAGTCACCTGTTAATGCACTGTTAAGCCATTGTTTCTGCATGCTGTTTGATTCCTAGCTATGCCACAGCTCGATAGCGTTTGTTTAGAGGGGGCCTCTTCTCTGTACCTCTTCCTACACCTCTCAAGTCTCCTGTCAACTTCTCGTGTGTTCTCTGCTCTCCTTTCTTCTTCTGTTTCCTGTCTTGAAATATCCTTGTCTCTGCTGCTGACTTTATACTTCCTAACTGTCTGCTCTCTCTCCACCTCACCTCCTCTCCTCCTGCCTGCCTGTGGCTCTAATGCAGGAGTGTACGGTGATGTCCAGAGGGTGAAAATCCTCTACAACAAGAAGGACAGCGCTCTCATTCAGATGTCTGACTCCAACCAGGCCCAGCTAGGTGAGTAGATGTATCTGGATGTGTGATCTGTATTGGTTTGCGTATATGCATACTATATAAATTAGCTACCGTTTGTGCTTTTATTATTTCTGGGTAGGCTAAGGTTGGGCGTTGTGACATTTGAAGTGATTCAGTGTAGAGTAACTAAAACTCACTGATGTGGACAACCTGCAGCTTGAACCTGAACCGAAGAGCATGAAGTTGTAATTGCTGATTAATCTGAAATAACAGGTTTACTCTACCAACATGTACAACTCATGATTCAGCAGCTGTTTCCCACAAATGCTGCGAGAACAGATTCAGAACGATTCATTTACAGGTCTGAAATCTTGATACCATGTATTATGACACGCATGACCTTTAAACTCGCCTTACTTGTATCGTTGATATGACGCTGCGAGACTGTTGGAGTCGAGACATGTCTTCACTCTGTTCTCCACGTTGACCTACATAAACATATTGTCCATTGTTGGGTAGACACTCGACGAGACAGCTACATGTACAACCCCGTTTCCAACGAAGATGGAACAGTGGTAAACATGAACCTGTCCCATCACCTCTTCTTTTAACAACACTCTGGAAACCTTTGGGAACTGAGGAGACCAGTTTCTGGAGTTTTGAAAGTGAAATGTGGTCCCATTCTTACCTGATAGAGGATTTCAGCTGCTCAACAGTTCAAGGTCTCCTTTGTTGTATTGTTCATGTCCTGATGCTCCAGATGTTTTCAATGATTGACAGGTCTGGACTGCAGGAGGCCAGTTTATCAGCGGACTCTTCTACTAGAGAACCATGCTGTTGGAATACGTGCAGAATGTGGTTGGACGTTGTTCTGCTGAAATAAACAAGACCTTCCCTGAAAGAGACGTTGTCTGGATGGCAGCACATGTTGCTCCAAAACCTGAATATATCATTCAGCATTAATGCTTCCTTCCAGATGTTCAAGCTACCCATGCCATGTGCACTAATGCATCCCTGTACCATCACAGATGCTGGCTGTAGAACTGAGCTGATAACAAGCTGGGTGGTCCCTCTCCTCTTTAACCTGGAGGATGCAGCGTCCATGATTTCCAAACAGAATCTCAGATTGTGATCCATCAGACCTCAGGACAGTTGTCCACTTCACCTCAGTCCATCTTCAATGATCTCGGTCCAGAGAAGGCGGCACCGTGTTCAAGTCCTGCACCTGATTCACACTCTGTGATGGAGCTTTAAAATAAATTCAAGGATTCCTATTGAAGCTTTGGAAACCTTGGCCTCACACACACACACACACACACACACACACACACACACACACACACACACACACACACACACACACACACACACACACACACACACACACACACACACACACACACACACACACACACACACACACACACACACACACACACACACACACACACACACACATACCTCAGCCCTGGTTACACACTTCTATTGAGGATTAAAAGCTAAGACACAGTAATCATGGAGGTAGATTAGCATAACGACACAAAGCGATGGGCCACACTTTGGCTGCTATTCAATGCAAAACCATGACCTCCTATAATTACAGCAGGCAGGAGGCATTCAGAGGGTTGTAGGGTGTGTGTTTGTGTGAGTGTGTGTCTGTGTGGAGGCCCTGAGGCAGAAATTAAATGTGAAATAACAAGGTGTTATCATTGTCTGAAAACGTGATGAGTTTGTTTGGTGGTCGCAGCCTGAGGAAACATCACAGGATGAAGGAGGGAGGCCGGCGGTGTTTCTGGATCATGTTTCTATCTGGTTTCTTCTTTGGAGAGTTTTAACCTGCATTTGTAGACAGACAATTCTCATCACTGATCTTCTTTTCCCTCCCAAAGCGATGAGCCACCTGAATGGCCAGAAGATGTACGGGAAGATCATCCGGGTGACACTGTCCAAGCACCAGACGGTGGCGCTGCCTCGGGACGGCCTGGACGACCAGGGCCTCACCAAGGACTTCGCCAACTCTCCGCTTCACCGCTTCAAGAAACCCGGTTCCAAGAACTTCCAGAACATCTTCCCGCCCTCTGCCACCCTTCACCTTTCCAACGTCCCGTAAGTATCAAGCCAGTCAGCTCAGGTCAGACGGACATGATGCTGCAGGGGGCGCTCTCAGGAACCCCCCCAACCAGGGGAGCTTCAAGTCCTTCGTCTGGTTTAAGTAACATTTGGTGCACTTTGTGATAACTCACTATTTCAGTGTAGTAATTCTACATCTTCCTCAACCCTGAACCCAGATATGACTCCGACACCAATGTGAAACCAAGTGATAAATAGCACACAACATTTTTCTCACCTTCCTGCTCGTGTATCCGTCCATAGTTTGGATTTCTTGGTGCGGCTTTTAAGATTTCTGCCGCTGCTCTAATACAAAGGAAGTGAATGTGGTTTTGTTTGTGATGCTGAGAAGCTACAAAGAGAAGTCACAGAAACGGTGTCCTTGGTGCGCTGGATCGTAAACAGACCCGACTCAAGTGTTTCCATCACAACGCCTCGGTGCCCGTGAACAGAGCTGAGATTCCTCCCTAACTGTCATGTGTCCTCTTCAACAGACAAGATGTGACGGAGGACGACCTGCGGCTGCTGTTCTCCAACGCCGGCGGCACCGTCAAAGCATTCAAGTTTTTCCAGTACGTAGACATCCCTTAATGAAAGCTTTTTATTCGTCTTCTTCATCGCTCCTGGTATTTACTGCTGCTTCATCCCCAGGGATCGCAAAATGGCTCTCATCCAGATGTCGACGGTGGAGGAGGCCATCCAGGCCTTGATCGACCTCCACAACTACAACATGGGAGGCAACCAGCACCTGAGAGTGTCTTTCTCCAAGTCCACCATCTGAGAGCGTGAGCCGAGGACTCGGCGGTACGACGGCGGACTGTTTGGAGGAGCTGGTGGTCAGAAACCTTTCAGACTGTGTCTGGACTCTGGGGGACCACGTAGATGGAGTCAGTTTTGTTGTTGGGGTTTAGTTGATCCTGTCATTCCTTTAGAGACTCAAACCTTTGACTTGCATCCTTTTTTTAAAGAGAATATTCTGGATCTTAACTGTACCTCTGTATTTTGATGTCAAGCAGAACATTGACATGAATGTTTAATAGTTTGACGTAGGTCCGTGTTTAACTCTTGATTTAGTTGAAGACACAGTACTCATGTGCCTTACTGACAGTATCACCTGTTTCTACCGCTGGACGCGCTCGCCCATCCCCTCCTCATGGGGCACATTGGTTTGGATATTGTGGGAGTTGGTGACAACGCTAGCTGTTTTGTACTCCTTCAGACTTTATTCCAGTCTGACTCTGACACCACCCGCTCGTAGCATCGCTTCCTTTTGTTCCACACTTTTAGACTGTTTTTCTTTTTAGTTTAGCAGCAGGAGAGTCTTGTTGTTTTACAGCAGTCTGACAGGCAGTTTATGTTGAACTTGAGTTTATGTTCAGAGTGCAACTCTCCCCACCCCCCTCCCCCCACCCCCCTTCTCACATCAGCATCCGTGCATACGATGAAGCATCATGATGTGGCTTGTGGCGAAGTGTTTCTTTCTGTGTTTTTGAAGCCTTTCATGTTTGGTTGGGAGCCGTGAGGTGTAATCGTCAGTGACAATGTTTTTTTCAGCATGCATAGTGATGATAGGGTCTCACACGTGTTGCATGCTGTGGGAGCCGTTAAGAAATGAGCCCACTGTGATTTCATGGTCATGTGACAGTTCACTTGCGAGGGCTACTCAGACGGACCAAAGTTTCTGTGCCTTTAGTGTTCCTTTAGTTCCTTTAACAGAAAAAGCATTTAAAAACACTGAATTGTTGCATTTGGGGCAAAAGCCCAGAATTTGTTAATTCCTTCTCGTTTTTTAAAACCCAACAGGAGGCTTTTTCTCAAACTATAGTCATGTATATTTTTTTCTTCCGAGTCCAGTTTTATACATCTTCAAAATGTAATGATTTGGTTT